>NC_091471.1:103555614-103855614 GCF_036971445.1 Narcine bancroftii | reverse complement strand
GCTCTGCGGTCTTCTTCAAAGGAGGTTGCTGCCCGCCAAACTGTGAGGCGCCAAGATGCACGGTTTGAGGCGTTATCAGCCCACTGGCGGTGGTCAATGTGGCAGGCACCAAGAGATTTCTTTAGGCAGTCCTTGTACCTTTTCTTTGGTGCACCTCTGTCACGGTGGCCAGTGGAGAGCTCGCCATATAACACGATCTTGGGAAGGCGATGGTCCTCCATTCTGGAGGATATGGTGCAAATATGTATATTTGCACCATGATGCTGTCGCAAAACACTGAATTTCATGACTTGTTCATGACAATAAATTCTGATTTTGATTATCTTATTTTCCAATTAAATACATGACAGGCTTTAGTAAATTCAATATGCATTTCCAGCATTCACACCCTTTCCCTTGTATAACCATATAAACCATATAACAATTACAGCACAGAAACAGGCCAATTTGGCCCTTTTATAAAATTATTTTACACCCTTATCAGTTTGTCTTTTTTTCCCTCACTTATTTTTCCTACTATAACCTTCTTTCACCTTTCATCATCCACACATCATCATCAAATCTCTCTTGCCAGTAACTCTACTGTAGGCATCCACCCCCATCTGCACTGTCCCTCATTCTCTGCATCGTAAAATTTGTTTTTACTATAATTTTTTGAAAAGATTCTCAATTAAAATGCTGATGAGTTATCTCTTCACAAGCCCTTTCTGACCTGCAATTTCAACAATTTACTTTCCAAATTATACTACCACAAAGGCTACTTGCTCATACATGAAGTATAATCAGTGCAACTTCTAGATGAAGCAAATTCACATCCATGTGAAAGAAGTCTTTTTAACAAGGAATATTCAGCCACCTGTAAAACATTCTTTAAAATACAAATATACAGCTGGAATTAATGTGGACTATTTACTTTTCATATCTAAAATGAATGAGTACTTACTGAGAAAGTGCAGAAAGCAGGTCATAATGCTTCATTGTGTCTGCTAGTGTGTCAATGACAGACTCAAGAGTGAGCAGTAGTTCTATAACAAAACCCTGTCAATAGAAACGTTAACAAATACTGAACTCCAAGATTGCAAATCTGCATTTAATAATCCCACTCTGACTTCAGAATTTTACACTGTCAAAATGAAGTCTCTCCAGACGGAACACTCAATCAAAATTTCAGATGGTAACGCTTACTTCATTATTTTAGATAAGCAGCTGCTGACAACAATTCTTTTACTTCTATTTACAAAACTTTTACACTCTCTTTTGTTGATTCACAACATCCATTTCTTTCCCCCTAAGCTTTGTCCTATCATTCCTTAGGCCAGTTAATTTATTCTTCCCCTTTTTACTTATTTCCCCCTCCCACTAACATCTCTAATTTAGTTAGATAAGAAAGTCTGCAAATGCTCGGGTCAAGTGCAATACACAAATGTGCAAGAGAAATTCAGCAGATCACACAGCAACCATAGGAAGTAAAAGGCAATCAATGTTTCAGGGCCAAGTCCTTTGTCGGGAATCTGGATAAACAGGTAGACACCTGAATAAAATGGTGGGGGCGGGAGAGGAGAGAGTGGAGGAGCACAGGCCAGCAGGCAACAGGTAATAGATGGATTCAAGTGGGAGGTAGAAGAGAAAAGAAAGCTGCTTCATGTTGCTTCATTTGGAAAGACTGTTTGGGGTCCTAAATATTCACTTGTGAATCTGTAGGGGTCATTTACTTGCATCCACTCCTCCCAACAAAGCTTCCTCTACATTGGCAGACTGGGAGATAACCTTCCCTCTGTCCACTAGTACAGCAAGGACCTCACAGCAACCAACCATTTTAATTCCACGCACCATTGCCACACTGGAATGTCTGTCCATGGCCTCGTATTGCCAAATTGAGGCTACTCACAAATTGGAGGAACACTACTTTAAATTCTGCCTCAGCTGTCTTCAACTATACAGTATTAATGCTGACTTCTTCAATTTGTTAACTCCCTCCCCTCTTTCCCTACCCCTATCTCCTTTCCTCCAGCTCCATGCCCCCTTACCTTTCTCAAATCAAGAGAACTACCCATTTTAGTCCTCTGATCTCACCCACTATTACTTTTCAGTTGTTACTCTCCCACCTGCATCCACTTATTACCTCTTACGTGTTGGCGATACTACCCCCTCTACCTTCACCTCCCCCCCACCCCCTTCCCACCACTACCTCCCTGCCTGTAAAGGTTAAAATCTTGTGTTTTAGTTCTTAGTTAATTTTGTGCCTGTTACCATAGTGACTATGATGTAATATGTTGTAATATGCACCCAGGCTAACTGCTTGTTCTCATTCTACAAGATGTGAAGGAAGCGTGAGCTCGAGAAATTTTTCTTTACATTTGGAATCTCTATATATCTTTGTGTTTTTATAGCAGTCTTTAGCTATTGCTTTTGTTATGACAACTTTTGAGTAATTAGGCTACAGGATCATCTTTATTACAGTAAATGCTTTGTTATTCACCATTATGAAAATCTTTTTGTGAAGCTATACAAAATGTTTGTCTGTTCTATCAATGAATTAAAACTACAAAGTTTGAAATTAGGATATATTAGAATAAGAGAAGTGTCATCGAACTTTGTATTTGGACAACTACCTGCTTTTCCAGATTCCTAATCAAGGGCTCAGGCCCAAAACTTGGGATGCCTTTTACTTCCTATGGATGCTGCAAGATCTGTTGATTTTCTCTAGCACTTTAGTGTACTGTCATCTCTAATTTCTTACAGTTGTGAAGAAAGCTAATTAACTTGAGAGAATTTGGGTACTGGGTTCACTTTAAGTTGTATAAATTTCTGTTAAAAGGCTGAATGGTTGAGTATAGGTGAACTCAAAGGGATAAAGAGAACAGATGTTGACCACACAAAATAACTTCCCTGTGAGATCACTGATGGCTGCCATGCAGAAGCATGGCTGATTTTTCCCATCTAAATGAGCAACCCTGGCTGAGCACTGCAAATTATATTGCAGCACAAATCTTGACTCCTTCACAGGAAAAATATAAGACGTACTGAGGACAAATTACTAAAAATAATTTGCTATTTATAATGGTGTGTTTTATTACTTGAACGTGATATAGACACGTCGCCAGATTAGTCTTTTACTAACTGATATTCAGATAACTTTCTACCTTTGTGGTTGCTGATCCACAAATGTGCAGATGTAAATTAAAATTGAAACGTATTGATATTTTAAAAATTCTCATTACAAGTTGATTATTCACCTGAGCCTCTTCCCCTGCATCACCAACTGTTTCAACAAGTCTTGACAATACATCAGAGAGTGTGGACACAGTCAATGGCTGTTTCAGAGCTCTGAAAATCTGGAAGGACCTTCCAGCATAATGTCTATTTGAACATGAAAGTGCTGTCTGCAAGGCCACTTCACTGAGGAGCTGCTCCAGCTGAAAACCTAATTTGGTGAGAAGCAAAAAGAAACCCAGAAATAAGAAAGAACTCGATTAAAAATTCAAGTGCTCAGATTATAAACATTTATATTTCAAAATTTACAATAAATGTTCTGATTACCTGATCTTGATTGCTTGAATATGGACATTACATGTTTTAAAAACACAGTTAACTGTTCAGCAGTTTTAATGTTTGGATTCTTTGGAGAGACATCTTCATGATTCCAAAGTGGTCCACGTTTTCTTTAAGAAAGGAAGAGAGATTTTTTAGGACAATTAAAATATTAACAAGTGTCATTTTTCTATTATGTATAAAGTAGAATGATACTCTAATCCAACAAATAGCAATTTATTCATATGAAACTAATTATCTACTTTGGAAGAAAAAAGTATGCGTGTTCTGATTGAATGCAACAAAAGAGACTCAAAAAAATATTAATTTGGAACCCTATAAAACTGAGGGAATTTCACTTCCTTCATTAGATGAGAATATATTTCCAAAAGGTGTATGCAACTTGATATAAATTCCCACAATATATCAAAGATTTTCCACATCATAGGTGAATAAGAGTCAAACATGCTGCCTCATTCAATGTCTGGTGGTTTGTTGGTTCTCCTAGATGAGACAGAAAGGCAGAAGAATGAATATTTAGCACCCCAAAATACTAATATTTGTGTTCAAACAGATGTTGGACATGGAAGAATGTGACAGAGGCCCAGGATGCCATATTCCTACACACAAGAGAAGAAAGTTCCCATTCCATGCTTGCTCTCTTTTTACTCCCACTGATTGGAGGTACAACCGTTTTCAAATCTGCGAACTGGAACTTCTTAATTAGTGACTGTGTATGTAAAGTTATGCAAAACTGAGCTGCACCTTCAATTGCTGAATATAAATTGTTCCGCAAATAGCAGGACTATTTTTTTTCTCTTGTCCTTGAAGATTGAGAAAATATACAATTCTGGGAAAAGATAAATTGTGCTACTTTGCTAATTTTTCACAATAGTTGACTTTCATTAGCCAATGTTTAATAGTTTTGTTAAAAATGAGACAAACATTCAAAACAAATCTTGTATGATTCTGGCCATTATGACATTCATTTGACTTCCCATAATACCAGGTGAAATCTCTACATTCAATTTACCTTTGTTAAGAAATACGTTTTTCCAAAACAAATTGAAAAAAACTGCATAGTCTTCTTCAGAACTTCAGAATTCACAGCATCACTTGTCAAGTGAAAAATTTCAGTCAGAACCTCCCTTTGAGCTATCTTCTCAAAATGATATCTTGTGAAGCTTGGTCACATTACATTAACCTCCTTCAGATCTTCTGACTGGATGGCAAATTTATATTTGACGCAGCAAGATAACATCAATCTGTTCTAAGATTCTCAGATTGCCAAGGCACAGAGAGAATTTCAGAACTCAGTGGTTCTTTGCAACCTTCAACAGTGACGTCAATGCCATGTTATCATTGGGACACCACTTCTGCCTCAGACTGCTGCCTGAACAAGCCACATTGAAAGCAATTAAATCAAAATGGCAAGCCCCAACATATTTCATGTTCATGTGTTTAGAGATAAAGCCAATCCCTCTTGTTCTGTAATCAATTGATTATAGGTGCCTGAAATGTCACACATATTTCTATACTTGTTCTGAGCTAACATAATAAGATAAATTCACATGTTCCAATCTCTGAATTGATCAATGTCACAGCCATTGAAATAAATACTTAAAAGATTAAAAATTTGAGCACAACAAATTTATAAGCATGGCACTATTGCCACTGTGAATTTATTTTTACATCAGGCACCAACTTCAAACCTGGTTTTCTTGTCTTCAGATACAATTACAATTACAGCCCTGTATATTTTTTATGTTAGGACAGATATAGGAAATGTAGTATTTGCATTGTTTCCTCTCTCTATATATAGATATATACCAACAGGACCCTACAGGGCATGGAGGTGCTGGAGGCAAATCCATAGACACTCAGTAGGCCCTTTCATGCAAAGAAAAACCCTGACTGTAAATGTGGGGGTTCTTCACCCTTAGGTCGTAACCGGCTCGAAGGCGCCAAATGCGATCCCTCTCCACTGCCCACATGAGTGTACAGCCACTGCAAGAAGCTGGTTAGGGATGGGCTGATGACACCGTCAGCGCGATGCCCATCTCTCCACTCACCCCTCTCCTTCCATAAGACCTTAAGGCAGGAGCGGTCGGCAGGAGCCACCAGGGCAGGGGCGGTGGGCAGGAGCCGTCAGGCAGCAGGGACTATCAGAGCAGGTGCAGCCAGTGGGGGCCGTCAGGGGAAAACCTGTGCGGGCTGTGACAGCCTCACCGGGCCACTTCGGCCTTTGGGACCGTTCTCTGCGGCTCAAAATGTGGTAGAGAAATGGCTGTCTTTCCTACCCTAAATCCTCCACGCAGCTGGAACTGTTCTGGGAAACAGCATGGAGAAGACAGCCATTGGTTTGCCACGTATTTATGATGGGTGATGCTACAGCACCAGTCACCCCACCTCCATCGGCTCCGGAGGGCACTACTAGGTGCCGGTCAACATGAATGTGGTGCAGGAGCAGCCTTTTAGGCTGAAAGGAGTCTCTGTAAGGGGTGCTGGAATACATTAATGGCGACAGCTTGATCTGTAGCATTACAGGACAATAAAGGAAACTTGAATCTTAATTTTCAAAATATGTTACCTTGTGGTTATAAATTCAATGAGTGCTTTCACCTTCTCATCTTGATCTGCAGTAATATCCACCTCATTTAAGGTGGTGGGAGTGAGCTGGGGAATGGCAGCACTGTTAGTCCCCAAGCTGATGCTAGAAGAGGTAGAACTTGAGCTGAGTCCTGAGTCAGTCATTGGCGATGGCTGGTAATCTGGTGCAAATTCACTGCCCCCTGCTGGAAGAAGGATTCCCAAAAACATTAAACCTATATAAAAAGTTTGGAAAAGCAGATCTTGAAAATTGAAAAAACAATTTCTAACAATGTAAGATTTTATAAAAAGAATGTAATTATAAGGCATTTACGCCATTTATAATATTAATTCTGAAGAAAGGAAAAGTTTGATATGTATGATTAACACTACTAGAGAAAATATGAATCATTTTCATAATTTCTGATTAGTTATTTTATTTCTATCAATTATATTTTGATTGGTTACATTTCTTCATTTCAATTTGATTTCTTTCCTAATCTCAACATCTGTACTCAGTCCAATATTAATGTTACAAAGCTAACAGAAAATTGCAATACAAAAATTGGAAATACAGATTATGAATGTTTAATTTTCCCCTTCAGATTTTTTTTAAACCTTGATTGGTTATGATGGTTTAAGTGACTGCATACTTCCTTTAAGGCATCTTAGCTTGAACCCAAGTGAGCCTCCGGTTTATTTCTACCTTTCACAAAGAGGCTGCAAGTGACAAAAGTATCCAAAAAAGCTCTCACATTAGTTTACAGCCTATTTAATAGTCACTAACCTGTAAAACTGTACTCTACTTGAGTCATTGGTTTGACAGTAAGCACCTTAGGTTCAGTAAAATCCCTGTTCCTGAGGAGAACGGAGGCCATAGCTTGAACATTACTGTTATAGACCATTACTATAAGCAAGTGCAAAAGCAATCGCTTACAATGTTCATAAACTTCAGGATGCTGGTGATCAAATCCTGTGATAAAGAAATGATAAATTTTAAAGAAAATCAGTACTTTTTATAAATAAGAACCAATATCATTTGTGTCAAATTCAAACTGTCAAATGCAAATATCATTCATTTTTAAAATCCCTCAACTGAGACAAGTCAAAGAAAGGGAAATATTCTCTCACACAATTAAAAATATTTATTTGCTTATTTCTAATTAATTAATTAAAAATGTAAATGTAAAATTCACAGACCCGCTCCTTTTATTTGTGCTGAGTTTGCTGAAGTGATAAAGTTTTATTTTCATGGATTTCTCTTTAATGCCATGACTAAAACACTGCCTCAAACATAACATTTCACACCTGCAATCAAGCAACACTTTCACAGCAATAATTACCTATAAATATTGCATGAAGTAAGAGGTGCATGTAGTTCCCCCATTCCACCTTCACACTGTGATCAACTATAAGATCTGTCAGAAGGATCACAGCTATGCTACACCTAAGAAGAAAACAAAAACTTTATTTATATCATAACCACATGAGCGTCACTGTCGATTTTCCCCAGAAAAAGATGCTGAAAACACCAACCTCATTTAACTATTGAACTTGTGCACCTTTAGTCGACTTAGTTGTGTGACCTATCATTACATCTCCCAGATTAATTTGATGTCAAAAATGCATTTGCTTCATTATGGAGCAACAAAACACCCTCAATAAAGTTATTTAGAGAAAAAAAATGCACTAAGCTAAATAAAACACATTGGACTTTCTGGGGATAAATCCAAGATTTTTGTTTGTTCTTAAATTCCTATGTGCAATAAGCTACAAAATGTTAATGCAGGGGTATAGAACATACCCACAACAAAGAATTTGTGGCTACAATAAAGAACACCCAGAAGAGACAAAACACAATACAAAATATTTTCTCTTTTCTTCACAACAATCATAATGGTCCAACTAAATGTAAAGGCCAACAGCTAATAGGGGTGTATTACAGACCACCAAATGGGCCAAGAAATTTAGAGTAACAAATTTGTAGGGAGATAATGTATATGTGTGAGAATCATAAGGTAGTGATCATGGGAGATTTTAACTTCCCTCACATTGATTGGGATACCCATTCAGTTAGAGGGCTGGATGGGCTAGAGTTCGTTAAATGTGTTCAAGATTGTTTTCCAAATCAATTAGTAGAATAACCGATTCGGGACGGTGTAATACTAGATCTCCTGTTAGGGAATGAGCTAGGTCAGGTATCGGACATTAATGTTGGAGAACAAATTGGGTCTAGTGATCATAACTCTGTTAGTTTTTGGGTAGTTTTAGGGAAGAGCAAGGAGGGGCCTAAAGTTGAGGTTCTGGATTGGAGAAGAGCAAATTTCGAAGGAAGAAGGGATTTGGGGAGTATTGAGTGGGACAGGATATTTTCAGGTAAGGATGTAAATGAAAAATAGAGGATATTCAAAAAAGAAATTTTGCAGGTACAGAGTATATATGTCCCAGTGAGGATCAAAGGAAAGGCTGGAAGTCATAGGGAGGCTTGGTTTTCGAGGAATATTGGAAATTTGGTTAGGAGAAAAAGGGAGGTGTACAAGAGGTATAAAGAGCAGGGAGCTGAGAGTGTGAAGGAGGACTACAAGGAGTGTAGAAGGAATCTTAAGAAAGAAATTAGAAAGGCCAAAAAAAGGCATGAAGAGGCTTTGGCAGACAGAGTAAAAATAAATCCAAAGGGTTTCAAAAGGTACATTAAAAGTAAAAGATTAGTGAGGGATAGAATTGGACCCCTTGTAGATAGCGAGGGTAGGCTGAGTGAGAAGTCAGAGGAAACGGGGGAAATTTTGAATGATTTCTTTGCCTTGGTATTCACTAGGGAAAAAAATATTGAACCAGTTGAAGTAAAGAAAAATAGTGGGGAGGTCATGAAGCATATAAGGATAACGAGGAGGTAGTGATGGCTGTGTTGAAAAAGATAAAGGTAGATAAATCTCCGGGACCGGACAAAATATTCCCAAGGACACTCAGGGAGGCTTCTGGACAGATAGTGGGGCCATTAACAGAGATATTTAGGATGTAATTGGTCACGGGGGTAGTGCCAAAGAATTGGAGGGTGGCGCATGTGGTTCCGCTGTTTAAGAAAGGGTCCAAATTTAAACCTGGGAATTATAGGCCCGTGAGTCTGACGTCTGTGGTGGGTAAGTTGATGGAAAGTGTTCTGAGGGATGGTATTTACAAATATTTTGAGGTACAGGGATTGATAGGGAGTAATCAGCATGGTTTTGTCAGGGGTAGATCATGCTTGACAAACCTGATTTGAGTTTTTCGAGGGGGTTACAAAAAAGGTTGATGAAGGGAAAGCTGTGGATGTTGTCTATTTAGACTTTAGTAAAGCTTTTGACAAAGTTCCCCACAGGTTAGGAAAAAAGGTATAAATAAGGAGGTAGTGAAATGGATTCAGCAGTGGTTGGATGGGAGGTGTCAGACAGTAGTGGTAGAAAATTGTTTGTCCAATTGGAGGACGGTGACTAGTGGAGTTCCTCAGGGATCGCTCCTAGGTCCACTATTCTTTGTTATATATATTAACGATCTGGAAGTAGGGGTGGAAAATTGGATAAGCAAGTTTGCGGATGATACAAAGATTGGTGGTGTTGTGGACAGTGAGGAAGATTACCGTCGATTAAAAGGTGATTTAGGAAGGCTGGAGGTGTGGGCTGAGAAATGGCTGATGGAATTTAATACAGGTAAGTGTGAGGTGTTACATTTTGGAAAGGCAAATCTAAATAGGTCATATGCATTAAATGGTAGGCTATTAAGATGTGCAGAGCAACAAAGGGATTTAGGAGTGATGGTAAATAGTACCCTCAAGGCTGATACTCAGGTAGATGGTGTAGTGAAGAAGGCATTTGGAATGTTGGCCTTCATAAATCGGAGTATTGAATTCAAGAGTAGGGAGGTTATGATGAAATTGTACAAGGCATTGGTGAGGCCAAATTTGGAGTACTGTGTACAGTTTTGGTCACCAAATTATAGGAAAGATATAAACAAAATAGAGAGAGGGTACAGAGAAGGTTCACGAGAATGTTGACAGGATTTCAAGGTTTGAGTTACAGGGAAAGGTTGTGCAGACTGGGGCTTTTTTCTCTGGAGCGTAGAAGATTGAGGGGGGACTTGATAGAGGTGTTTAAGATTTTAAAAGGGACAGACAGAGTAAATGTGGATAGGCTTTTTCAATTAAAAGTGGGGGAGATTCAAACTAGAGGGCATGGTTTAAGATTGAAGGGGGAAAATTATAAGGGGAACATGAAGGGAAATTTCTTTACGCAAAGGGTGATAGGGATGTGGAATGAGCTTCCGGCAGACGTGGTTGAGGCGGGATCATTGGTTACATTTAAGGATAGACTGGATAGTTACATGGAGAGGAGAGGACTGGAGGGGTATGGACCGGGTGCTGGTCAATGGGACAAGGAGGGTGGGGATTTGTTACGGCATGGACTAGTAGGGCCGAACTGGCCTGTTCTGTGCTGTAGTGGTTATATGATTAAGTTGGAGGTTTAGAGCTCAAAAGTGAGAATACATTTGATTAACGTTTGCTTTGTTTATTCACAGATTTTCATCCAGCAGAATGAGATCTCTTCATCCCAAAGAAATAATATTCAGCAAAAAGACATTCTTCCAACAAGATTTCCAAATCCGTTTATTAGGGATTAATTTTAATTTTCCCATCTTTCTGAATTTTTAAGTGGTTAAGAGACATATCACATTAATCATTACCATTAAAATTCTCTTCTTGCTTGATTTTGGATTATTGTACTATGACATTTGGACAAAAAAAATTAATAATTCAGGAATGTTCTGTTATTTTGAAAAAATAATTCTATATCATAAATTAATTGAAGATAGAATTATAAATGATTATATATTACTTAAATCCACTGTCTCGGCATGTTACAGCACAAGAAACACAGGATTGAATTTAGTAACTTTCTAATTTGCATTGGAATTGGCCAGCTCTGGTGCAAGGCCCCCAAACTGTATTTGCCAATTTGACAGTCCTCTTTCTTCAGATGCTATCTGACTTTCCTGGTGCTTTCAATATTCATCACTTAATTTCAAATTTTTGGCAACACCTGTGCCCTGCACCTCACAGTTTTAATAGTTTTAAAATCTATCCTTTGCCCCCATTCATCATCTTTTTCCACCTCCTCCAGAAGCCGTCACTAATGCCTTTTAGCTGGCAACAACACTCCTGCATTATTCAGTTTCATTTTCTTTTTATTTCCATTACTCCCCTCCCGCCACCATTCTTCCCAGCTTAAACAAGCGCGCTTGCTACATTTTCTCGGGAATTTTTCTTTCTCTCTCTTTTGGGGTGAAACGTCAGTGATGTATCTTTGCCTTTGCTACATAAAGGACACTGTTTGACCTGCTGAGCTTCTTCTGCATTTTGTGTTCCTACTTTATTCTCCCCTCACTTCTGTCAACTCCCTCTCAGATTCTACCACTCATCTACCACATCTTTGGGATGGAAGAGGAAAACTGGAGCACCAGGAGAAAACCCATATAGTCATGGAGAAAACCACAGGCAGCACTGGAGGTCAGAACTGAACCCAAGCTGTTGGAGCTGTGAGGCAGTAGATCCACCAGATTCCCAGATGTTCTACTCTACAGGCTGAGACTCAACAGGAAACTGCAAAAGTATTTTCTAATGATCCAAACTCCAGCATTAAAATATAGCAATAATTCAAAATTTTACTTGGATAATAAATTAACACTCAACCTATAAATAATAATTTGACACTATATATTCCGTACAGATTTTGCTGAACAAGAACACGATTTCAATAATGTTGCACAAACATCAATCATTTCAGTCATTGAATTAATTTTTATCAATTTAAAGGAAACTTAGGACATTGCTTGAATATTCACTGACCTCTGTAAGGGTACCCCTGGGTTACCAGTCTCAGGTAAATAATCAGCCAGCGGTGACCAGCTTCCACCGGAGGGAGGAAGCGGCAATGGTTCCGCTTTATTGAATTCCATCACTTTTAACCTCCAGTTTGCATACATGGGCATGGAATCACCTTTTCAATACATGATGTGTGGTAGAACAGTTAATAACAACATTTTCAAATGGTTGATTAAATTTCACATCAAATATTTAGCTGTCAACTACATACGATATTCTGTGTAATCAAATTTCAAGTACAGGATAGAATTAAGTTAAAAATTACAGTTCCTCCCTTCGAAACAGAATTCTAATAAAATTTGTAATTTCAAAAATATAACTTCTGCATTCATGTAGTCTCTACCATCCTAATTACTATTCTCTTCCAGTCTAAACATGTCGTCAAGTGTCTTAAAGGATCATAACTGCCCAGTAGACTCATCTGAAGTGATAAGCAAACTTGCATCTTGAGTTTTCAACCTAAACCAGAAAAGATTCTGCAAGATGATCTGAAATGAATGTACATACTCTTCTCTTCATCATAGGATCCTCCAGAGCTGCTGCTGTATCGAGATTCCAGCCGATGATGTTGTCGGTTCAGTCCACCGTAGATGTCAAGGTGTCCATAACTAATAAAATATAGAAAGTAGTCAATTAAGTTTGACAACACTCTATGTTCACATGCTTACATGTCAAACTTAGAAACAAAGATTTAATCATTGAGTTTGAAGTCAGATGACCTCACGAAATGGGTAAAGGAACCATAATGCAGAATTAATATGATGGTTGATCGAAATGCTGTGAGCATGGGAAATTTGGTCCAAACCTTGCTTTCCCAGTATTCCCAACCCAGAATTATCATCCACTAACACTCAAGACCCATCTTAATCCCTTGGTTTTCCTGGTTGCCAAGGCCATGGATAATGTTTCTGATGATCAGACATTTTCTAAACAATCCAAATCTATTAGAAGCAAAACCAATAAATCTTTCTATTAAAAAACTTATCAGTACATTTAAGAAAAATGTAAAACTAAAATACTTGAAATTATGAAAAAAAATTCCCATACAGGGTGCAATCTGGTGCAGGTTGTTAAGTGTGGATTTTCCAAATCAAGTCATGGAGAATTATAAAACTTCACAATCCACCATGGATATAGTTGTTTACTGTTGATTTGACAATTATCAGTGAAGTTATGGCCTCTGTGCTCATAAAATTGCTCTGTCAAGTCCATCCATTGTTCCCTGCTGAGGCTCAGCTGGAGTAACTACTCCCTGAAGATTCTGATAGCCCTACCCTATCCACTTGCTCTTGCTTAGTGTGCTCACTGTTCATTCTTCCATCTTGAAATAACTAGTGTGTGTCCAACCCCAAGCTTGCAAAACTTTCTTTGCAACATTCCCTTTAGACTTTGATATCTTGAACTACATAAAAAGGAAAACAAACTTCTATACTTGCAGCTTGGAAAAGCTTGATGAAGACAAGTACTGGCTAACCTCAAAGATTATGATTTCTTCAAACAAAATAGGCAGAGGTTTTTACTTTTTGTTCGACTGTGAAGAGAATAACCCCTCCAATTTTGGATTAAAGATTTTGGAAGTAAAGAAACATTGACAATATATTGAACAGTATATTTTCCATTGTTGTCAATGTCAACAGAGAAAAGTCAAGAGGGAAAGATGGAGGAATAGTATTTAAATAACAAGGGGGCATCCATTATTCTCAACTTGAGGATAATGAAACAAGAAAATCTGTAATTAGTCAAAGAAGTGAAAGGTTGAAGAAAATAAAAGGAAAGAATACAACTTGAACATGCAATGAATTTCAGTACCTCTGGATATCCCAAAGCAAATCTTTGACAATCTGTAAATGTAAGAAATGAGTCCCAAAGTACAAACTCCCACAAACAAGCAATGAAAATCACATTCATAATTTTAAGACACAACAGACTGCACATGTGGAATCTGGAACAAAAAACGGAACGCTAGAAAAACTCAGAGGGTCAAACAGCATCCATGAAGGCAAGTCAAAGCCCGAAACTCTGACATAAACCTTGATTTTAAGGAAATGATTGAAAGATACTATCAGACAGGGCAGTGGAGAAAACACCCTCATCTTCCCTGAGAAAAAAAAGAGCAGAAGAGGAGAGACTACAGGAGTAGTACACCAAAGACACAAAAAAGAGCAACAACATTGCAAAATGTTCAGAAAATTTATTGAAATATTTTTTTTCAACAAAAAAATCTAAAGTACATACTTTTCTTCAATCGTAGGATCCTTTGCTATTTTACTGTCCTGATGACTCTCATGTCCAGCCACCATTGTATTGCTACTGGAAGTGGTACCTATGCATGGGGAAAAATGATTGATTGGAAGGGTCAACAGTTATAAGAAAATATGCAATCTTAATTTATAATAAGTATACTCTGCATTTAAAATTCTGCAATAAAATTATCCATTGGAAGACAAACAAAGCAGACAGACATTCTGGATGTATTTTCATGATAAATCTATGAGAGAAAGGAATAAAATAATCCTTGATATGTTGGCAAAGCAAGGTTACCTGAGGTGATAGAGGGGATTTTGTAGCTGGAGGTGATGCGATAGTAGGGTGGGTTGTCCAAGTGAATTACAGCGGAGCTGACTGGATCAGTCAGTTGCAGTTCTTCTACCAGCTCCTCTAACAACTGCATTGTTTTATCTCTCCCCAAATAGACAACTACTTTCTTGATCTGCAGACATAAAAGTTATGATTATGAAGAAAGCTGCATAATTTTCCACCTTCTCTAGTGAGCTTGATTATTAAGGCCAAGAGCCCTAATAACAATAACAGAATTAACTGAAAATCCTTAGACCTATTATTCCATTAAATCACACTCAATTACCTAAGCAAAGATCTGGATCTGCTGCAATTGGCCTATCGTCACAATCACTTCACAGCAGATGCAATATTGCTGGCTCTCCACGCCTCCATTAGAACTCCTTGAAAACAGCAACTCATACATACAGCTGCTCTTCATTGTCCACAGCTCAGCCTTTAATACCATTACTCCCTTCATCCTGAACCTACAAACTCTAAGTCTCTGTACCCACCTCCACAACTGGATCATTGACTTTCTCATCAGAAGACCACAGTCAATAGGAATTGGAAGCAACGTCTCCTCCTCAATGATTATCAACACATGCGCACCCCAAGGATGCATGTTTAGCCCACTGCTCTCCACTCATTATACACCCATGACTGTGTGGCCAGGCACAATTCCAATGCTATCTACAAGTATGATGATGAATCACAGTTGTCGGCAGAATCACAAACGGCAAAGAGGATGTGTACAAGAGGGAGATAGAGCAGCTCGTTGAATGGTGTCACAGCAACAACCTTGCACTCAACATGAGCAAAACCAAGGAGATGATTGTGGACTTCAGAAGGGAGCCAGGGGAACACGACCCAGTCCTCATCAAGGGCTCAGTAGTGGAGAGGGACAAAAACATCAAATTCCTGGGTGTCAACATCTCTGAGATCTAACCTGGAGCCTTCACGTTGATGCAATCACGAAAAAGGCCTGCCAGTGGCTATACTCTGTGAGGTGCTTGAGGAGATTAGGTATGTCACCAAAGACTCTCAAAAACTTCCACAGGTGTACTGTGAAGAGCATACTGGTTGGTTGCATACTACCTAGTATGGAGGCACCAAATCTCAAGACAAGGTAAAACTCCAGAGGTTTTGTTAATTCAGCCTGCAACATCATAGGCACCAGACTCCACTCCATCAAGGACATCCACATGAGGAGGTCTTAAAAAAAAAGGAGCATCAAACCTCTAAAACCCCCACCACCCAGGCCATGCCCTCTTTACTTTGTTACCAACAGGAAAAAGGTATAGGAGCACTCAGTGGCACAAGGACAGCTTCTTCCCTGCTGTCATCAGATTCCTGAATAATTAATGATCAAAAGACTATCATTTTAATTTTTCATATTATTGCGCGGTTCATAAAATGTATGTCTGCACTACGATTCTGCTGCAAAACACGGAATTTTGTGACTTGTTCATGACAATAAATTCAGATTCTTAACATCTTGCCTTCAACAAAATCACTATACTTAAAAGAATTGAACAAGGCTGACATATATTGCTCTGTTATCTGTCTGATGTGTTTTAACTAATTTTAGAATTAATTTTCCTCCATTTGTACAGGAAATAAATTGCATAGTTCATAGAAAAATATTGTAGTAGATTACATACTTCCTATTTCGATAATCTGTTCCACTGTTTTGATTTAGCCCACAATAACATGTGTAAGGTTTTCTTCCTCAATTTTAGTTTTCATTTGTAAATACTGAGCTCTCTTTTAAAAGTATCCATAACAATTTAATGGTTCAATATTATAGTTACTGCTGATCATTTCTTTTTTTCAATATGACCATCACCTTCCATCCTGCTTGGTAACAATCACATTTTAGCTAAGCAATATATAACTAGGAAATATGAATAAAGATGATGAAGAACTTGCAGTGCATCTAGAATGGCTTGTGCATTAGAAAACAAAATTCAGGATGTTTTCAGTACTTGATAGTTTTTTAATGAAATGTACTCACTGCTCCATATACAACCAATTATTATGCAGCGTCAAACAAACAGCAGTATAATAATTTAAAGTGATTAAGTTAACTGGTCAATGAAAGATAAAAATCAACCAGGAAATCCCGTAGCAAAAGAGATCTTAATTCTACATCTATTGTAAAGTACACAACATTGAATTGAAGGATTAAGTCCAGTCCATAATTTGACCAAGGAGAAATTATTAGGAAAATCACCTCAGCAATTTGGATACATTATTTACACAGCTAATTTCAAAAGAACAGTGACACATCAGTCTGATTCTAAATGAGCCAATTGAGATGAGGAAAAATTAAATTAAAAGAAGAAAACATTATGAAAAAAATACCATTATACTGATTTTCTTGTTTGTGGTACATTGCATTTTACAAAGACAATAGGATTTTTTTTTTAAAAAGTGGTTGGTGGTCATTGATTTCAAACAAGGATTGGTTTGTTGGACGAAAAAGATCCTTTCCATTTCCAATAATTCTTTTATTTTTCTGATAAAAATGGCATGCAAATTTAGTGTTTTAAAATGTATTGAGTACCAAAACAAGAATTTATTTCCTTAAACAAATAAGATGCAGGTTGCATACCAACAATATAGCCTGTTTGCTGTTTTTCTGAAGTTACCCAATCAACACTTATGGATAAAAACCTGAAAAACTAAATTTGCTTCTAAATTAGTAAAATAAATCTTACATTCTTGTAAAATGGAATTAAAAAAAAGATACTTGGAAACCAAGAAAAAACCCATCAAACAATTATATTACTGATCATACAATTGATAATTATGGATTGTAAAGAAATACACGAGGGTAATAGGAACTCACAAGTCACTTAGATCTTCCACACCAAAACATTTACTTACATATGGCAAGAGGCTGGGCTCACTTGTCACACCACACATACTGATGAGGAAGTGCAGAATTATTTTTAGGTTTTTGGGCCAGCTGTCTGCCAGTGTTGTCCATACATTTTCTATCTCTGACCATGCTAGCTCATCACCATACTGTCCAGAAATAAATCAAATTCAATATTAAATTTAAAAAATCAACTCTGGCAAGAAAATACCATCAATGGCAAACTTTATATTTTTACTATCAGTACAGTATTAACATTAAAAATAGTTTAAATCACTGTAATTGTATATCATATGGAATTTATAGCATGAAAAACTTTGCAAATCTCAAAGATTTAGTGTCATGTATTCTAAGAATTAAATTTAAGGATAAAAGGCCAGTTTTAGAAAAATGCATATTTTAGAAAGTACTCCACAAATGAAAAAAAAAACAATTACTTTTAAGCATCATTATTACCACAGGCCTATTGATGAATTTTACATTTTCAAGGTTGAAATGAGTGTAGATCCAGCAATACCCATTTCTTTATGGCTAATCTTCAGGTTTGAGGTAATGATTGATAAACCTAAAGGTCAACTCTACCTCACAGTGAATCTCATATCATCTCAAGAACAGTCAAGAACAAAGGTTTACTTGGTCAGTTAGTCCATATAATGTCAAAGGAATCAAAACTCAGAAATTCTCGGTACTGGAAGATTGTCATTGCTCATACCAGATAATTTTAAGAGTAAACTGTAAAAACACATTGCATCATCTGTAAAAGTCATGATTCCTTCATGCAATAAAACTTTTGAAATTTAACAAATTATTTTCTATTCTGTGTAGAAAGACTTCTCATGAAATTGCAGGATTCCTTTGAAAAGAAAACAATATCATAACACTTACTTTTGCTGTCATATACATCAGGTTATTTAGCACCATGATAGTAGCTTGTGGAGATCCCCAACCTTCCCCTTTCAGCCAGCGTCTGCTGTTAGTCATCAATTCCCGATCCTTCATGTAGACTGCATCAGATTCATCCACAGTCTTTGCTGAAGGCAAGGGTTTGAAATCAACTAGTTCAATATTATTCATCCAGGGTAGAAGGTAGTGCAGCATCACTTGCCGACCAGCAGGGTGTGCTGTTTGGATTCTGTGACTGACTTCTGTGAAGGTTAAAACCGTACAATAGATCAGTACCCAACAAAGTTTTCTTAAAAAAGTAAAAATTAACAATTTTCAGTAATAAATCCTGCAACATATTCATTTGAGCAAAAAAATCTTCTGAGTAACTAAGGAAAAAGTGTTTTCGATCTAGTTTTGAGGTGGTCTGTGAAGCCAACATAAGAATGACAGACTCTTCCACAGAAGGGGCTGAAGATGTCTGAATGAGACTAAAGAGAGTGTAAATTGCCATTTCTACAGTGGTTCGGCTGCCTACCAATAAAAAATAACTTTCTCCACCTTGAGTAGTCATGGGTGTGAGGTTCCCAGAAGTCACTGAAGAAGTTTTGAATTCGTTCTGAGAACTTGCTCTACTACCACTGCAATGTTTTTGGAAAATAGGTGCAACATTGAGGTGAGAAAGATTGAGAAAAGTATTGGGGAAATGATGTACCTCGACTCAGATTGATTCTGTTAAAGAGCAATTGGTTAGCACGACTGCTTGCATGCCATTTACCTCAGGAGAGTAGTTTTAGAATGGAAGTAAGGAGGGATGGCTTTTCCCTGAGAGTAATCAATCCGTGGAATTCTCTGACCAAGGAGTCAGTAGAGGCTGCCTCATTAAATATATTTAGGATGCAGCTAGATAGATTTTTGCATAAGAGGGTCATGGGAGAAGGCAGGTAAGTGGAGCTGAGCCCATATCCAGATCAGCCACCATATTATGAAATGACAATGCAGGGTCAATGGGACAAAGAGCTCCTATTCCTTACAGTATGTTCTGAAGCAGAGCAAATGCAAGATAGACATTAATTTCTGTAGGTTATCAAATTTGATGTGATGCACAGCTCTTCTCAACTGATGAAGTCAAACCTTCAATAATATTGATGAAGGATGGATATAAATAGTGTCTGGTACTGTTCCCTGCATTTTTCTTGGAAGTTGTCATACAGTGAAGATAATGTGCCTTGTGACTTGAGGTGGTTGGGATTCCCTGGAAGAATCAGTTGAGGAGGATCCTGATGATGACCTTCCCTGTGCTGACACCAAGGTGACTCGTTCTAGTTCTCCTTTGGCAAAGATGGTCACAAGTACAGTATTAGTGGTGGTCCCCTTTTACATCCACCTCTTCCTAAATAGGGACAATGAGACAATGAATTTGTGAGAGAAGCTCTTAAGGGCAGAGTTTTAGGATTTCAGATCAGTATCAGCTTCCAAAGCTGTTATTTTTGCAATAGCATACAACTTTCTTGATTTAGTTAGTGATGGCAACAAGGGAGGCCTGAATAGGTTGCTGTGGGATGGAGTTCAAAATGTTCACATCAAAGTAGTTCTTGCTAGGGTGCCATTAAAAGGAATAACATTTACAATCTATACTTTTTAAGATACATAACATTGACAGTATAACTTCAAAAATTCAACACGTTGAATTGAATGAATATTTGACAATCAGCATGAATGGCATAGATGAAAATTTGAAAAATGTCAGGGAACAGAAATTCCTAGGGATCTATGTTTATTATTTTTCAAACCCTTCAAGGCAGACAAGGTCTTCACAGGAAAATAATTTTCAAATTGGCAAATTTGGATTCCATTGTATACTCTTTTGCTTTTTATAAATATTTCTTGCAGCCTTTTTACAATCCAGATTATGGGCCATTATTCAGTTGATTAAGGTAAAACAAAAATGCTCTGGCATTTATTCAAACAGTCTGAATTCATACTGAAAGTGCAGTACAAGTACACAATCCTTTATCTGGAACCCTTGGGGGACAGTGTGTTCCGAATTTCAGAACCTGTCCCAGATTTAAGCCCACCTGGATTGTGCTGCCATATCTACCCTCTTCCAGTCGCACTGGCATTTCTCTCCCCCTCGCCCACTTGAGTCGCGCTGCCTTCTATCTCAACCCCTCCCCGCCCAAGTCATGCTGCCATCTCTCTCTCTCCCCCCCCTACTCGAGTCACGCTGCCGTCTCTCTCCCCCTCCGCCCAACCGAGTCGTGCTGCTTTCTCTCCCGCCCACCACCCCCCCCCCCCACCCAACCTAGTCTTTGGAGCTTTACCTGTATTTTATTATAATATTTTAAAATTATTAAGTCATCATCAACAATAAAATGACCGATTTGAAGCTCCTTTTTCCAAGAATGAATTAGAAAATTTGAAATACCATTTCCACAAAAAAAGAGAAACTGTTGCAAATCCAAGAAATTAAATATACCTGAGAAGATTGAGATTGTGAGCTCTGGGTAAGTTCTTGCCAATTCTTCTGATAATTGGTAGTAAGAAATTGAGTACAGATGTGGCAATGGTGATGGGTGATTTAATATTCCATCAGTTCGTTGCACTTCCAGCTTGTGGGCATAGCGAAATAGCTTTGGTTCCAAGATCTCCAATAAATTAAGACAATACACAAAATTTTAAAATAGTCCGACTGAGGATGTTTTGATGAGCCATAAAATGTTCAAGGTAATATAAAGAGTTAGGTAAGGAATTTAGAAAACATTGTTGGGATGCCCAAGACACTGTCATCAAATGTTGGATTGGATAAAGAATTAAACATAATTCTTTAATACAGGTCTATGAAGCAATTACTTTTATTGTTTCTTAATATTAATTATTCAGAAATATTACCAAAACACTTTTCTGTATATTCTTAAAAGTAACTCTGCAGAAATCCTCAGTTATATACCATCCACACCCATTCAAAATGTTCTTTATCCTCCTATTTATTAGCTTTCTTGACAGCAGACCAAGAAAATTGCAAGGTTGAGCAGAAGTGTGCCAACTTGAGGAGTATTCAGAGAGAGCATGAATAATTTAGCAGTTATTCAGTAGAATGCTGAATTGTTTTAAATCATGTAATCCAATCCTTAAATTTACAATTTTCTAATTCAATGGAATTAGGGCCAGCAAATGAATCAAGTTGACCATGTGATTATGAATTGCAATGAACAACTATGAAAGCTTTCACATTTGCTTTATTTGGGGATGGTGGCAGGGTGGGGGAAAGAGTTATCATGTGTTTACTTGTTACATGTCGATGTCCAAAGGTTTGCTGTAATTGAGCTCTGTTGAAGGCAGAGTGCTGAATATTTGCCCTGTTGACCAACTTACTAAGCTTCTTTTCTCAATAATGTTTTATACTTGGATAGGATGCAAAGATGCGATGAGCTGCATCCTCCCAAGCACAATGTCCTCAGAACTAAAATGGGATGCCTTTTACTGACCTTAATATCCCAAGATCGTGTTATATGGCGAGCTCTCCACTGGCCACCGTGACAGAGGTGCACCAAAGAAAAGGTACAAGGACTGCCTAAAGAAATCTCTTGGTGCCTGCCACATTGACCACCGCCAGTGGGCTGATATCGCCTCAAACCGTGCATCTTGGCGCCTCACAGTTTGGCGGGCAGCAACCTCCTTTGAAGAAGACCACAGAGCCTACCTCACTGACAAAAGGCAAAGGAGGAAAAACCCAACACCCAACCCCAACCAACCAATTTTCCCCTGCAGCCGCTGCAACCTGTCTGCCTGTCCCGCATCGGACTTGTCAGCCACAAACGAGCCTGCAGCTGACGTGGACTTTTTACCCCCTCCATAAATCTTCGTCCGCGAAGCCAAGCCAAAGAAGAATAGCTCTAGCTAAAACTTAATCTTATATTTTACAAAATGAGACAGATACTTTACTTTTTGGATCTTTGTTCTGCTTTCCATTTAGGACAACATTCTAATGATCTTGTGAGGTACTCAAAACCACATGTATCTGCTCTCCATTTCTTTTGCAAATTGCCCCATTTAGTACATCTCTTTACATTCTTTCTACACAAAAAATGTAACTTAACTCTGCCTTATTTAATTTTCTTTGTCTTAAATCTGCCCATTTCACCAGTCTATATTGTCCTGAAATACGTTACTACCCTGCTCACTGTTTTCAAAATAGGACTTGCTTCATTTTTAAGGACCACTGAAAGAAGCTAGAATTTGGGGAAAAAAAACTCACTGAAACAATCCCATTGGATTAAAATATTCTGCAAATAAGGATAGGACTGTTGTGTGCCCTAGTGACATCTGTACAGATACTGATGAGCACTTGATCTAAAGATCTTTGCTGGTTCCAGCTGTTCTATTACAGATGGATAAAACAATACTTCAGGATTGGGTCACTTGACCCATGATTCAGATGTGCCAAAGTTAAATTCAACAGTTTTGTGCCATTGGTGTTAATTCAATGTCATTTTTAACATGAATATCAGATTAAAAAGATAACTAATCACAAAAGCACTATGGCAAACATCATTTAGGAAGCAAATGGACATTTAAAATAAAATATTAGAATTCACTCATCAGAATGACCAACGTGCTAAAAAGGTATTTAATTTCTTTGTACTGTTTGCATCCGATACTTTAATCAAGAGTGGTAGCTAAAAGCATAAAATCTAACACTTCTTTAAGTCATACCCAGGCTAAGTGAAGCAAATGTTAGTTATGAGAGTGAAGAGGAAATTTTAAGAAATGGAATTTCCCCTTCCATTGATGGATCAAATGAAAAGTTATGGCAATTGCCAGAATAAAAGTCTTGAATTGACAAGTTTTATTTGTTAATTGAAGTCAATAATTTTGAGAGTATACATCAATGAAATACTCTGACATACTTTCAAAATTTATGATATTTTGATTTAGAATTGGAAGAATTTTTGATAAGGTATAATAACTGAAGGAAAATATTTAAATATATATTCTTCAGTGAGAAAAATTCACTGGTTCCATTTTAAAACATTAACGAACCTGTAGCAGTTGCATGGCAATTTCATAGACCTCTCTAGATGAATCAGCTGCTTTGAAAAGTATTAGGTTCAACAAGGTCACAGTGTCACACTGGTAATCCCTGTGAGAAAATTCCAGAAGTACATGCATTATTAAATTTGAAAGTTTAGACTTTGAATTAATGCAAATGAAGGACTTATGAACAAAAACAATTATGAAATCAAGCCATAATCAGCATATTTATATAGTAGAAATGCACAACTGTTAATGAAGATTCAAATAAAGATTTGAAGATCGAGCAAAGCACGATCTGCTGGAGGAACTCAGCAGGCCAAGCAACATCAGTGGGAGAAAAGAATAGTTGACATGCCAAAACCCTTCATCAAGGCGGGGGATGTAGAGACATGAAGCTAGTGCAAAAAGAACAGGGTAGGAGAGATAGGACAGGGAACTATGTGGGACATGATGCATACAAAGGCAGCTGTCCGATCCCTCCCGTGTCCTTTTTGCACTAGCTTCTCTCCACCACATCTGCTCGATTCGCTGAGTTCCTCCAACGTTCAACAGATAGTTTAGCTTCAGATTCCATCATCTGCAGTCTCCTGTATATTATCTGAATAAAGAGCAATAAGAGAAAAAAAATCAATAATGTGAAACTAGTCAAAGGAATGTACATTTATTACTGTAAATCTATCCAATAAAAAAAATCATAACCAATGCAAATAAAGACATTTCCTGCCATTAAAGGTCCTCAACAGATTTAACAATAAGAGTCATAAAGACATTTTGTTGAACTTTAGTTTTAAAACTTCTGAATGGGTACTGGCACTTTGTACAATATATAACAAAACCTCAACATTGACATTATTTCCCACCATGAAAAAAACTGGGCACTTCAAGTTAGACAGTGGTTATGTTATAGTTCTCCCATAATAATAGTTCACTCACACACGCACATTTCTCTTTCCACTAACAATACATCCTGAGCCATTCATAATGTGAATGGTTGGAGATAGGTTCAGCATTTAATTTTATATCTCCTGGGAAATGTTTGTTGTAAAGACTTGAAATATCAATTCACACAAATAAAAAAAATGATAATGTAGAACAAAAAGTACAATTTAAATTAAGATAAATTAAGATAATTTATATATCCCTCTCAGTGAGCAATTTAAAAACATTTATGGCTCATGCTTGTTAAAAACAATGATTTTAATTTACTGATTTAGCCTGATATTTCAAAAAAATTCAATGCTTGCTTAACTGAGCGACTTAAGGTAAGGCTTAGCGAATGACACATGCCGATTACTCCTAAATTATAAATATATTTAAAATTATACCTGTTATGAAACACATTGGCTATTGCCTTGAAACATCCAGCTGCCACATGCCTTGAACCTGTATAGCAGCGATCTACAGCCCAGTACATCAAGTTACTCTGGTCCGGATTTAACTCTAGTAAGAGCATTACAGCTTCACAACCTAGCTGATGAACCTGAAGATAGTTTGTGTAAAAAACAGATGATATTAAAAGAGTAACTATGAAATCAATTATTCCACAAAACAATACTGTTAGAATGCACAGTGATAATTATTATGAGTTACTAGGCTAGTTTGATTTGAACAGAAACATTCTGTTATAATCAATCCTGCCTTAAAAGAAGACAATATATACAAATTAACAGGCATTTCCATATTTATGAGTTTGTAGAAATCAGAGATTACAATAGAGTTTTTTTAAAAAGTCTTCACTATTATAACCTGACATTTATTCAAAACAGATTTGTTACCTTTTTTTCTTGGGAGTCCAGAATATTATCCAACCACTTATACAGGTAACCATCAGAAGACAAACCTACATTATCTGATACCGGTCCACAACAGAGTACAGCTGACATAGCCTGTGGTGATGAAAGATGGGATTGTGACACATGAAATAAAGAAACAATAGTCATGTCAATGTTCTGAGGCCTAAATACAGATGCTATAGAAACAACAATGCCTAAAATTCAAGGAATGGCAAAACAATAATACCATAAAAATGAATGGCATTATGCACTTGTTGAAATTAAAGGGAATTGCAGGAAATTGTTAAGTTATTTAAACTTATTAATTAATCTGATCACAAATTCTTAAACCCACACTAAAATTGAGGACAGAGTACTTGGACTACTTTATAGGGTTTGAAAATTTATCAGCATCCCCTGTGGAAACCAAGGGTTTTCTAACATTATGTAGAGGGTGAATGGACCTAATTGATAACAAGTTAAGATGCTCATAACCACTCTTAAAGAACATTGGTCAAAGATCGAAGAATAAAACTTAAAGATACAGGAAACACACTACAAGTTAGGCTGCATCTATGGAAGGCAGAACAGTTAAAAAGACTCATCTGGGGTTCTTTGTCAGCAAACTAAATTCTTCCAAAGAAAACAGAAGGCCTCCGAAAAGCTAAGTTTTAGAATAACTTTTGTAACGGGAACGATGGCAGGTAATATGCAATGTAACAATAAGAGAACTTGTTCTGATGATGTAATAATCACGTTACTGACATCAATTGTTCTCCTCGTCCTCTTTCACTGCATAGGAAATGGGTCCTCAATTTAACAATTCACTTGAAAAGCAGCATCTCAGGCTAGAACAGCCCTGCACCAGTCTCAGGAGTTAAAGTCAAATCCACACTTCTTGCACAAGAGTCAAAAGGCAAGAGTACTACAAACTTAATGAGTATTGAACTCAGTTCTATTCAATTCAGAAAAGATGCCAGGGGTTCTGCAATTTATGAGAAAAGCATTATGGATGAAAAATGACTATAATGTGCAGAAATCAGAAAAGCTGGGTCATTCTCCAAAGTCATTTTAAAAAGAGTAGATAATAAGAATAAAATAGAAGAAAGGTAAGTAGGCACCAGTACATAAAGTAATGAAATTCAGCAGGTCATGCAGCATCAAGAAAACATAAATTGAAGGTGAAGATGTTTTGATAAGAAATAGATCATTACTAATGGTGATTTCAAAAAAGCAAATATGTGATGCAAAATACACTTATTGATTGGATGATGGAAGCACATTCCAAAGTAACTTTGGGAAGATAAATACTTGAAGGGAAAATCTCTATGGGCGAAAGAACAGGGGATTCAGTATAATTGTAATGCCTCCCGCCTCCCCCATGCTGTCAGCTTATGCTCTATTGATCTAATGGAGCAGTATTGCTAAATGATTGTAGTGCATTTTCAATTGTTAAAGTTACACCATATTGATGTTAAATACAATTTCTGGTACATCCAGAATATGACAAGATAAATGATCTGAGAATTTTTCATAAAGAAATTATTTCATAAAAATGGGTTGCACAAAGATTAAAAACTGCTGAGGAATATTCCAAAACTGTATTGGGCACAATACTGTGCCAGTTAATAGCAGCAGGTGGTACATATATGACTATCAAAATAGGGTCAGATCAAGCTTCAAAGTGGAAAGGTATTAGACATTCAACCTCTGCTGTCAATGTACCTTCAACATCAACATTCTGCAGCGTGCCGAAGATTGGATTCCTCTAACTTTCAGCTCGGATGCTAAACATCTCCTTGTTCAGTTGAAAAGGCCAGGTTAACTTGTCTTTTTATTTAATTAACATCATGTTTGTATTTAATTTATAATATTTTTACTTGACTTTATTTTGAATTTATTTTCTGTATTTTTTCAAAGAATTACTTTAATCCATTTAAACTGATTTTAAATATCTCTGTCAAGTTTTGGTTTCTTCTGTACTTCACTCCTACTGACTACATATATTTAAAAAAAAATTATGTTACAGGAGTTGAAAAGAAAACAAGGCTGTTACTTATATGTACTGTTGACCCGGGGGTGGGGGTGGGGTGGCGGTAGGGAGGTGATCGTTGGGTCCCCATTGAGAATGGCTGGCTTAGGGTGTGAATGTGGGTTGAAGGGTAGGATCAAGCATAATCTGGCTCATTATACCTTTTAAAAAAAAAACGACAAACCTAAATTTTATTTAAGCTAGCACTTGGATAGTTATAGGTATTTTAATTCTTCCTTATATACACAAACTAAATTATAAAATACATGCTGTTTGGTGCATCAGTATAACATTTGAAAATCTTTAGGACATGGTTCACTTAAATAAATATGTTAATCTCTTTGCCAAATGACAGGATGCAAATATCCAAGACAAAATACAACACTACAGGTATTACATTTAGAATTAAGTTCAAGTAAACATTTGTTGGTCTTTCATCATGAAAGAGAAGAATCGATGTCTTAATACCTTTAATGCAGAGTACTGGTGCCGGTTAATTTGGATGTTCCTATCACTGTACCTGTCCAGGGGTGTAAACATTATGCTAAAGGGACCGGCCCAGTGGCTGAACAACATAAACAGACTATGACGTAAACTTTGCTGTGGAAAGATAGCCCTGCGTTGGTGCACTGTAAAAATAGTAAATAGTAAAAAAAAATTTGGTTAGTCTCCAAAATAAATAAAGGTTTGCACAATGCACATTCTTTGCAATAAATTAAACTAAAAACTCCCTCTGATGCACAACTGTTTAACAATGTCAGAAAACAGTTGATGTCCTTTGGTTGCAGTCAGATTTTGGACGTAACAGACTCACACTCACCAATCAGGGAAAACTCTGAAAATATTAATTTCAAAACAATGCCTCTCATACAAACTACAAAATAATCAAATACTGTATCTCAACAAATTATATCAATTAAACAAGAAATCTTAAAGTGATGTGCATTCCTCTCTCCCCCATGTAAAATCAACCAGAGATTATGCTGAAGAATGATGACCAAGCTCCATCTCGCAAAATTTCTAAATGATATTTTTAATGAGGAGTTAAAGATGACACAGAACACTGTGGGAATTACACTGGAAATCTGTATTCATAAATAGAGCTCCTTTCTCAGGGGAAATAAAGGCAAATAATAATGCTACGTAGACAGGTTTGTAGAAATCAAATAGAAGTTTTCAGGTTATTTTTTAAATTAGTGTCATGGGCTTTTAAAATGCTACCTTAAGCCAGAAAACAAGATTCAAGATTCTTTTATTGTCATGTAATAAAACAGATGTATCATTACACAAAGTTGTATATTCTTAGAAGTAACTCTGAAGAAATATTCGTCATCAGCAGAAATTGCTCAGTGCCCTTGAGAGTCAGAGAAAGAGAAGTAAAAGAGAGTCCCTTCAGAGTCACTGACTGTCCGTGAATTCGCCTCCAGTGCTCCCTTAACTTCTGTAACTGAACAGACTTCAGTCCAAACTATCGGCAAACCAATCCAAATCTCCAACACGATCAGGAAGCCTTCAGCATCCAATGCTCTTCAGAAGCCCCATCTGCTCTTGCCATCCTTTCACATCCCAAATTCAATACGTGGTATCCTTCAGAAAATATCAAGCCAGTGTCCAGCAGTACACAGCCTGGTGTCTTTTAACTGCAATTCGCCAGAACCCTGCATGGGTTCCTCATCTTGAGTCACCAACAGCCCATCGCCTATGTGTTCTTCAGTTGCAGAGCCCATCACTGGTCCACTGCTGTGGTCACCATCCATAGGGTCATGTCCTCTGCTCATCCTCCTCAAACAATGGGTGGTCTTCCCATTTTCTAATGCCCTGTGCCGGTCCTCTGCTCCCCCGGAGTCTGTAACCCCATGAGGCACTGGCATCTTGGGCTCAAACAGCGGCAGCAAGAAACGGGGCAGAAAATTGCAATGGGTGACCACAACTTCTGTCAGGTGGATGAGAATATTAATGTAGAGGAACTGGTTGGGTCTTTGTCCCAGAAAGAAGCACAGTACCTGAAGACCCTCCAGATGAGGGATAGAAGTGTCTTCCAATGGGCACCCATTTCAATTCCCCACCCCATTCCCTTGCAGACATATCTGCTCATGGTTTCATGCACTGCCAGTCTGAGACCATCCGCAAATTGGAGTACATCTCATATTCCATATGGGCACCCTCCAATTGGTTGGCATTAACATTGATTTCCCCCTCACCACCACTTTTCTTCTCCCATCTCCTTTCTTCTAGTTGTCTCTCTCTTCCCTTACCCCGCCCCCCCGCTTCCATAGAGCTCTGAGAGCCTCTCCTCCCCCAGTCAATTCTCACCCTTCTTCTCTTCCGTGTCCAATCCATTTCCAATTTACACCTTTTGTCTGTACTCCTCCCCCTGCCCATTCTTCCCTCTCTTTTAATTCAGGCACCTAACTGATTTTTACTCACACATTGAATAAGGGCTCAGGCTCGAAACGCTGGTTATATATCTTTACTTCCTTTGGATACTATGAGACCTGCTGAGTTCCTCCAGCATTTCTGTGTTTTGGCAACAAATGGCTAAATAGAGGAGGTTGATAGGCTTGGAGAGTGGTGCAAGAGCAACAACCTGAGTCTCAACATGGACAAGACAAAGGACATAATTGTGGACTTCTGGAGGATAAAGGACCACTCCCCACTGCATATCAATGGCTCCATCGTAGAAAGTGTAGTGCACCAAGTTCCTTGTCATGCATTTAAAGGACAATCCTATCCTGGACCCACAAAACCTCTGCATTAGTCAAAAGATGAAGTGGCACCTACACTTCCGAAGTAGTATGAGGAGGGCAAGGCTACCGGGAACCATTCTAACAACATTCTACAGGAGCACAATAGAGTGTCCTGGCTGGATGCATCATAGTGTGTGTGGTATGATAGCTGCAAAGAATCAGATCAGAGGTCTGTGTGGAGGGTGATTAAAACTGCTGAGAAGATTGCTGGGGTCTCCATTCCCTTAATCAATGACATCTATAGGGAGCAGTGCTTATAGAGAACTTACAAAGAAACTTCAAGGATCCTTACCATTAAGCCCGCTGTATCCTTGAGACATTACTTTCAAGGAAGAAGTACAGGAGCATAAAAACCAGGACCACCAGGCTGGGAAACAGTTTCTTCCCACAGGTGGCAAGACTTTTGAACAATTCTCGAAACCTGTAAATTATTTTTATATACATTTCTTTTGGATCGTTGTATACATATGCTGTTTGTGTGTCAGGTGCACTGTGTGTGCATACTAAGATCTGAAGACACAGTGTTTCGTAAGTTGCTTCGCACATATATATAAAAATAAACTGGAGTGAAACACAAAATGTCTGCAGATACTGTGATTGTAGTAAATATGCACCAAAATGTTAAAGGAACTCAGCCAGTATAACGGCATCCACAGGAGATAGATATATTGCTGACGTTTGGGACTGAGCCCATCTTCAAGGTATAAGCAAAGAATAAGCAAAAAAAAAACTAGGAAATCTTAGAACAGAGACAGTGATAGCTGGTGGGAGTCCATACCAATAAAAGGTGTTAATTGGACATGATAAGGGAAGAGGTAATAATTGACTTTGTCTATATGAAAGGAGACAGAGGGAAAAGGAAGAGAGACAGAGCTAGAAGAAGGCGATGGGGGAAGATTAGTTTTTTAAACGAAAACCAGAGAAGTCTATGTTAATGCCACCTGCCCAGAGAAGGTGAAGGCAATGGGGAATTGGGTAGCTATTGGGAGATCCACACTATTCCGGCAGACAGGGCTGAGGTGTTCAACAGCACGATCTCCTATTATGAGCCTATTCTCTACAATATAGAGGAGACCACAATGGGAGCACCAGATGCAGGAGATGACCCCCTGCAGATTCAGAAGTGAAATGTTGCTTCAGTGGAAAGTGGTTTGGGGTTCTGAATGGTGGTGAGGGAGGAGGTGTGGGGAAAAGTGGAGCATCTCCTATGGTCACAGGGGTAGGTACCAAGGGGATGATTGGCAGAGAGGGAGGAGTGGACGAGGGAGTCACGGAGGGAGTGGTGCCTGCAGAAGTTGGAGAGGGGAATATGTGTCTAGGGATCATGTAGTAGGTGGAGAAAATGGCAGATGACGATCTGTTGGATGCAGAGGCTGGTGGGGTAGTAGACAAGGATAAGAGGAATCCTGTCCATGTTGTGTGTGGAGGCAGAGGGGCCAGGGCAGATGTACAGTTAATGGAGTAAATGCAGGTGAGGGCTGAGTTGATGGTGGTACAGGGAAAGCCACGTTCCTTGAAGAAGGAGGACATCTCTGATGATCCAGCATGGAAGTCCTTGTCCTAGGTGCAGATGCATGAGATGGAGGAATTGAGAGAATAGAATGGAATCCTTACAGGGGACAGGGTGTGAAGAGGTGTAGTCGAGGTAGCTGAGGGAGTTGGGAATTTGTAGAATATGTCTGACGAGAGTTGCCTCCTGAGATGGAGACAGAGAGATCGAGGAAAGGTAAAGGGTTACTAGAGATGGACTAAGTTAATTTGAGGTTGGGGTGGAAGTTGGCATCAAAGTGGATGAAGTCGACAAGCTCATCAAGGGTGCATGAAGTAGCATGAAAGTAGTCATCAATGTAGCAGAGAAAGAGTTGAGGGGCATTCCCTGTGTAATCTTGTAGCATGGATTGCTCCATATTTCCCGCAAAAAGGCAGGCAAAGCTGAGGCCCATGCAGGTACCCATGACTACCCCTTTGATCAGGAGAAAGTGGGATGAGTCAAAGGAGAAGTTATTGAGGGGGAGGATAAGTTCCACCAGCCGAAGGAGGGTGATGGTGGAGGGGACTGGTTGGTTCTACTGCCAGAAAGAAATTTAGGGCTTTGTGGCCTTCAGAATAGTGGAATGAGATGTATAGTATTTAGATGTTCATGGTGAACATGAAACGATCGAGTTCAGGGAACTGGAAGTTGTTGAAGTGATGGAGGGTGTGTAAAGTGTCCTGGATATAGATGGGGTTAATAAACCTGAATTACATTATTGAGATAAACAAGAAGTGTGCAGATGCTGTAAAACTGGAGCAACATACAAAATGGTGGAGGAAATCAGCGGATAGTTAACATTTTGGTGGGAAACCTCAACTACTACTTTCCATAGGGGTGGCATGGCTGGCATAGCAGTTAGCACAACACCTTTATAGTGCCAGCGATCGGGACAAGGTTTCAAATCCCATTTAAGGAGTTTGTACATTCTCCCCATGTTTGCATGGGTTTTCCCTGGGGGCTTCAGTTTCCTCCCACTGTTTGAAACGAACCAGGGGTGTAGGTTAATTGGGTTTAAATTGGCCAGAATGGGTTCGTAGGCCAAAATAGTCTGTTACCGTGCTATATGTCCAAATTTAAAATAAATACTGCCTGACCCTCTGAGTTCCTCCAGCTATATTGTTGAAATATGATATTTTCTACAAAAGGAAAAAATATAGGTGTCTTTATATTTTAGAATATTCACTAGATTACGTCAAAATAATTTTATTAGGAAATTATTCAGTTTTGATTATTGGCATTGCTATACCATTGAAAATTAACTAAACTGTTGCAGGCATCTCAAAAATTAAGACAACCTGCAATTAGCTTGAATGGATTTACCATATTAGGGTAAATCTTGATACAGATGAGTGCTTATCAAAAGACTACAAGCGGATATTACAAGTACACAAACTTAAGTAAATATTGTCCTCTGATAATAAAAGAAATGCTAGACACATTGTACCACATTCTCTGCTCATCTCACAATTATGCATACCTGGAACATTTTGAATGATATTTGCCACTAAGGCACTGAAATGGCATCGGATATCCTTTAAAGTGTCAGAATCCTTGTCGTTCTCAGCTTCAAGTAGCTGCCTAGTTAGATCAACATACTCCAACAATGTATTATTGAGGGAATGTAATTCATTATCAAGGCCTCCACTTCCACTGATAATTGGGAAAAGAGAATAATGCATTAAGAACAACAAAAATGCAATTAAATTAAATATGCTATCCTTATTCTAAGTTCAAGAAAAGTTTAACTGCCAAAAATGAATTATTATTTAATTCAGCTGTATTTTTTGCAATCCATTGGAATGCTGCCAAACTGTTTCTAGCCATTCACCTAAGACTTCAAAACAAGGCAATCCTGACACTACATTTACAATTTTTTTAAAACAGTACCACTGTGCTGAACAAAGCCCTTCAACAAGTCAAGGCATTTATTAAATTATACCCTCAAGTAGCAGAGCTTTAGTTTCTTTCAAAAGTTAGATCATCATAATTATGCAAACAATTTTTTTAGGCATGGAATAATTTATGATCCATCTGTATATTCCTGTATATTGGCATATAGTCAGAAATTAGAAGAAAATATGGTCTAAATTGAACAATGCAAGTAGACCATTTTGTCCATTGTTTATCGTTGATGTTGAACTATTTGTGACAGTTTTTCCTCTTAAATACCAGTTTTATTTTAAATTAGAGAAGAATCAAGAGTAAAGCTTCACACAATTAATTTGTAATCAATTCCAAAGAATTCCAATTGTCAGACTTAAACATTTTGAAATAAATTCTATTGACAATATGGACTACATTAAAAACATCAACTTCCATTCGTAAAGCTTAATAAGAGTTCTCCTCTTTTTAATCAATAACAGTGTAAAAAATTCACAGCTTCATGTAAATTAGCTATAAAGTTTTAGTCAGTCAATTGATGAGAACCGTGAGCTCATTTTCTTTTTAGGGCACGTTATAAATACAATTTTTTTTTCACATCAGGAAATAATATTTCTTATAAAATATGTATTTCCTTCCTTAGACCTTTCTTATTGCTTTGTAATTGCAAAAATATAGCTTCAATTTCCAAACACTTCTCTTCTTTGGGCAGCATGGTTGGGATAGCGATTAGAGCAATGCCTTTATAGCGCCAGCAACTGGAACCTGAGTTCGAATCCGGCACTGTCTGTAAGGAGTTTGTACATTTTCCATGTGTCTGCGTGGGTTTTCCTCCAATCGTTCAAAATGTAAAGGGGATTTAAGTTAATTGTGTGTAAGTTGGGCAGCACGGACTCGTGGGCCGAAATGGCCTTTTACTACGCTGTATGTCTAAATTTAAAAAAAATTCTAATGCTGAAAACAAATTGAAGGAGACTGCAATGAATCTTTCGGCTTCAGTATGGTTAGTAGTCCATAAGGAGCAGGGAAACTCACCGATTATAATGGAGTAATTGAAGTTTATACAAATCAAAGATTTCCCAAATATAGAAAACTAAATTCATCAAAGATATCTTAGAAAAACAAAACAAAAAAGACTTATGCTGGAATCATTAGTGCAGGGATTCCCAACCTTTTTGTTCCTCTGTACCCCTTGGGCATTTTTATAGGTTCCCATGCACCCCTAAAAATTAAGGATTAAAAAAAACACGACATTGTGCAATCTGACTGCAGATTACAACACCATGTATTGTACAGTAGTGGTTATTCTCTCAGACCCAATGTACCCCCTGAAAAGTGCAAATGTACCACTGGGGATACATGTACCCCAGGATGAGAACCCCTGCATTAGTGAATAAATGGAGGTTGGAGAGAAACAATGGGTCAAGCAGCATTTGTGGAGAAAAATGGCTAGTCAATATTTCAGGTTGAGATTCTTCATTGAGACTAAAGGGGAGAGAAAGATATGAAGTACATAAAGGTGGGAAAAAGAAGAGAGACCAAGAAGTGATAGGGTACTGGCAGAAGAAAGTGGGAGAGGTATGGAGATAGTGGGAATGGGAGCAGGTAAAAAAGCGATAGAAACAGTGAATTGCTCTACCATGGATTTTATCAAGCTGTTTGATTGTTGTTGGAATTAAAATTATTCTTGGTTTCCATCACATCTTGATCGGAAGCATATAGATAGAAGAAAGGCTTTGGGGAAATCAGGGGCTGGGACACTTGGCTTAAAAAGCCTGGCATCTGACCCTTCTTTAACCATTATATTTATGATTGTGGTTCACTTAAAACTACTTTTTCAACTTGAAAACTGTTCATTATCTGACTTGTCTGTAGCACCAGCAAGATGGCTTTTATTAAAATGGAAGCTGGATGATGGATTAGACCACAGTTCAACTCTTGAGGAGTGTGGTTGAACCAGAGATGGCAGCTGGGAAGGAGAGTGGAGTTGGCTACAAAGGTATGAGAGTTTGTAGCCAGAATAAAGGACAAAGCTTTGACTGTCAATGCTATCAAATTCTTCAATCACTAGTGAACCAAACCCTGGCACTTCTGCTTCTCCATAAACCCTGAGATTATTGCTAGCCTCGTTGAGTGCTCCTACATAAGTTGTCCAAGGATGATGTTGTCCAAGGATGAAAGTAACTCATTTTAAAAATTGTCAAGCACTCGATAAATACAGAAAACAGGCCCTTTAACCAACTATATCATGCTGACCGTTTTTCCCATTTATCTGCATTCGGTCTAGTTTCTTCTGATGTGCTACCTGTCATATTGTCTCTTAAAAGTAGTGACTTTGACAGATTCCCACACATCCACTGACAGTGTGTTCACTGTTTATATGTATTAAAACCTTTCCTCTAAAAATTCCCTTTTAAAACTCTTTCCTCACACATTCAATCTATGTCCTTTTATTTTTGATTCCCCTACTATGGGAAAAATATTTTGACTTCTGAAAGTCACTTGTTTGCAATAGGTTCCAATTGTAACCAAAACTATTTGTAAATCAGAAATGAACAAAAACAATGTGTGGGAGAGGAACTCAGAAACAGACGGGAGGTCAAGCAGGCATGGGATGAGTGGCTGTGAGCCAACCTCAGAGACTCAGTGAATGAGCAAGTCTGTGAGCAGTGCACCTAGCGCTGCTTGGCTTAAGCTGGCTCCTGAATGGCGCTTCCCAGGCTGGGAGAGGAAGTGGTAGGGAGAGAAGGCACGCAGAAATGCACCACTCCCACCTGGCAGAAGAGCCTGCATTCCATAGCAGCTGGCAGATCTATCTCCATCCATCCATCCTGCCTGTCCATAAGTCAAGCATTCGTAGCCAAGAGAGAACCTGCATCTATTCCCTCAATGTCTCTCATAATGTTACACACTTTAATCATAACTCTAGGGAAAATCAGCTTACCCAATCTCCTGCTCTAACAGCACATTATTTCTGTTCCATTTTGTTGAAAACTTGAAATACAATGGCACGTTAATGCTTTATTCTTTACCTGTGACTAATTACACCAGCATCTGCCAGTAGTTCAAAGATCCTCACGAGTTGCACTCGCAAAATGTCTCGACGCCTGCGTCGTTTCATATTCTGCGTGATACATACAAAATGTTACTTCATTTTAGTACTTCAAAATTCTATTCAATAGTACAGAAAAAAGCTTAAATATAGCTCTTCAAAAAAATCATCATGATATGCCTACTGTAAAAATCATCGCGATATACCTATGTCAAATTCATCGCGATATACCTACTGTCAAAATTCATCGCGATATACCTACTGTCAAAATTCATCGCGATATACCTACTGTCAAAATCATCGTGATATACCTACTGTCAAATCATCGTGATATACCTACTGTCAAAATCATCGCGATATCTTTGGCTTGGCTTCGCGGACGAAGATTTATGGAGGGGGGTAAAAGTCCACGTCAGCTGCAGGCTCGATTGTGGCTGACAAATCCGATGCGGGACAGGCAGACACAGTTGCAGCGGTTGCAGGGGAAAATTGGTTGGTTGGTGTTGGGTGTTAGGTTTTTCCTCCTTTATCTTTTGTCAGTGAGGTGGGCTCTGCGGTCTTCTTCAAAGGAGGTTGCTGCCCGCCGAACTGTGAGGCACCAAGATGCACGGTTTGAGGCGGAGGTCAATGTGGCAGGCACCAAGAGATTTCTTTAGGCAGTCCTTGTACCTCTTCTTTGGTGCACCTCTGTCACGGTGGCCAGTGGAGAGCTCGCCATATAACACGATCTTGGGAAGGCGATGGTCCTCCATTCTGGAGACGTGACCCACCCAGCGCAGCTGGATCTTCAGCAGCGTGGACTCGATGCTGTCGGCCTCTGCCATCTCGAGTACTTCGATGTTAGGGATGAAGTCGCTCCAATGAATTTTGAGGATGGAGCGGAGACAACGCTGGTGGAAGCGTTCTAGGAGCCGTAGGTGATGCCGGTAGAGGACCCATAATTCGGAGCCGAACAGGAGTGTGGGTATGACAACGGCTCTGTATACGCTAATCTTTGTGATGTTTTTCAGTTGGTTGTTTTTCCAGACTCTTTTGTGTAGTCTTCCAAAGGCGCTATTTGCCTTGGCGAGTCTGTTGTCTATCTCGTTGTCGATCCTTGCATCTGATGAAATGGTGCAGCCGAGATAGGTAAATTGGTTGACCGTTTTGAGTTTTGTGTGCCCGATGGAGATGTGGGGGGGCTGGTAGTCATGGTAGGGAGCTGGCTGATGGAGGACCTCCGTTTTCTTCAGGCTGACTTCCAGGCCAAACATTTTGGCAGTTTCCGCAAAACAGGACGTCAAGCGCTGAAGAGCTGGCTCTGAATGGGCAACTAAAGCGGCATCATCTGCAAAGAGTAGTTCACGGACAAGTTTCTCTTGTGTCTTGGTGTGAGCTTGCAAGCGCCTCAGATTGAAGAGACTGCCATCCGTGCGGTACCGGATGTAAACAGCGTCTTCATTGTTGAGGTCTTTCATGGCTTGGTTCAGCTTCATGCTGAAGAAGATTGATATACCTACTGTCAAAATCATCACAATATACCTACTGTCAAATTCATCGCGATATACCTACTGTCAAAATCATACATATGCCGTCAAATCACCGCGATATATCTACCGTCAAATCTCCGCGGTATATCTACCGTCAAATCACGGCGATATATCTACTGTAAAAACCATCACGCTATACCTACTGTCAAAATCACTGTGATACATATACCGTCAAATCTCCGCGATATATCTACCATCAAATCACCGCGATATATCTATTGTAAAAATCATCACGATATATCTACTGTCAAATCATCGCGATATACCTACTGTAAAAATCATCGCGATATATCTACGGTCAAATCATCGCGATATATCAACTGTCAAATTATCGCGATATATCTACTATAAAAATCATCACGATATATCTACTGTCAAATCATCGCGATATATCTACTGTCAAATCATCGCGATATACCTACTGTAAAAATCATTGCAATATATCTACGGTCAAATCATCGCGATATATCTACTGTCAAATCATCGCGATATACCTACTGTAAAAATCATCGCGATATACCTACGGTCAAATCATCACGCTATATCTACCGTAAAAATACTACAAATGAAAATTGTAATTTCCAAACATTTCCACAAAAACAGGCTGCTCAGGCCATCCTGTCCGTGCCAACCAGTGGGTAGGCAATCATATCAATGACATTTTCCAGCACTTGGCCCTCAGCCTTCTACTTTTAGGCAATTCAAGTGCTCGTCCAGCTATTCCTTGCATGCTAATGGTGACTTTGCTTCCACTGCTCTCTAAGACAGTGCATTCCAGGTACTCTCTCTCTCCCTGGGTGAAAAGGACTTGCTCAGATTCCCTCCAAATCTCTTGCCCCTTACCCTAAATCTATGACCTTTAGTTTGATTCACCTCTGATAAGGCAAAGGATTTTCTGCAGTCCATTCAGTCTGAGTCCCTCCTAATTTTATGTACCTCAATCATGTTTTCTCTTAACCTCTTCACTCTCAGGAAACAAACCTAACCTTTCAAGTGTGTCAAAAAGATCTCTTCAACACTTAGAAATTAGAATCTGGCAAACATTTTACATCACAATAATAACCTGGATATTTAAAAAATGGAGCTAAAAGAATGAGAAAAGAATTATATTCTTTTGTAAGGGATGACTTACAACAAAGATGCACCTTAATTTTCAGGTAGAGTTGATTGTAAAAATCTTTAAAAAAAATACTCATTCTAATGTAGAAAGACATAGTATGTGTGAGAAAAGATTATAATATCTACTGTCAAGTAGATGCAATGAGGTTACTAGAACACAATCTCTGGAGCACTTTTATAAAAATTACCATTGCATTGCCATCTTTTACCAAGAAATTACAACTATCTCTTGTATAAACTGAATATAATATTCATGAGTTTATTCCTATTGATTTAAATGAAGTACCATGATAACATTTATTCAAAGAAACAACATCCATAAGAATCATCAAGGCAGGCTTGCATGAAAAACATTTGCATTGAACTGAATTTTCAGTGTTAACATGTTGGGCTCAAGATGGAGTTTTTAAATCTAAAACTGAGTAGTATATTATGTTAATCTTAAAGAGGAGGGATGGAGAGAGGAAGAAATAACTACAGGAATTTTGTGACCTTTGAGCTCTGAAACTTGCTTTGTGATGCTGTCAGGAAAAGCAGTTTTAGATGAGTGTTTAAAGAGATTTCCTGCCATTTTTCAGAGCTATGCCATCATTGGTAGAAGGCGGGATCAGAGATAGTAGATTCATTTGAAGATTTTATCACATGCTCCAGGCAAGTGAAGTATTGAGTCAATGATGCACAGGCAGATATGTCCACTATAACTTCTAGGCAATGTCTCGGAGAGACATTAAAATAACCCTGATGAGACACTATGGAACTGGTTCCTTTTTAAAAACTTATAAACTAAACCTGTGAGCATATTCAATCATTACATAACCAAACTTTGGTCCCATAATTTGGGACGTTAATATACACTTAGGAGTCTGGCCCATTTTTCATTTACCTCTGGTCGTCTTTCAAGTGCTTCCTTAATAATGGGGTGAAGTTCTTCTATCAAATCTCTGCAACAAAGAAGCAAAAAAGACTCAGAATTCTATTTATAGACTAAAATTACAAATAACTTGGATATTCAAGTATTCCAAATATTTTTATTTGAGCTGAGAAGGTGTGAAATTTCTGTAATGAAATGATCTTACCGAAATGCTACAGGATTGGTCCTGCCAAGCCCCAGCACTAGAGATTCCGTAATTTCCATGCTCTCAGAGCGCATCATTGGAACTATAAACTTGAATAATGAGGACGGGGACGGAATGCCAATTACCTGAAATTACACAGCAATTTGTATTAATGCACCATTTTTATTTTCAGAACTTCGTGCTATTTAATCGTGGGTTTAGTACAAAGACCATCTTAGTACAAAGGACCATCGGCTTCCCAAGATCATGTTATATGGCGAGCTCTCCACTGGCCACTGAGACAGAGGTGCACCAAAGAAGAGGTACAAGGACTGCTTAAAGAAATCTCTTCGTGCCTGCCACATTGACCACCACCAGTAGGCTGATATCGCCTCCAACCGTGCATCTTGGCACCTCACATTTCGGCAGGCTACTACCTCCTTTGAAGAAGACCGCAGAGCCCACCTCACTGACAAAAGACAAAGGAGGAAAAACCCAACACCCAACCCCAACCAATCAATTTTCCCTTGCAACCGCTGCAACCGTGCCTGCCTGTCCCGCATCGGACGTCAGTCACCAACGAGCCTTCAGCAGACGTGGACATACCCCTCCATAAATCTTCGTCCACGAAGCCAAGCCAAAGAAAGAGTACAAAGAAATAGCAATTTGGCTTGGTTAACAATATTCTTGCTTGAGACAGCAAGTTAGTTCAGAATTTATTGTCAGAGTGCATACAAGACATCACATACAACCCTGAGATTCTTTTCCCTGCAGGCTTGGAAGAATTTCTCCTTATCGGCAGTTTAAAAAAAATCTGTACTCAAGATAAGTGTACAAAAGAGAGAAATGTAAACAAAGAAATGTTAAAAAAAACTGATTGTGCAATACAGAAAAAATAATTCACTTGTAGTGGCTACTACAGTAAAGCTACTGAAGAAATACAAACACACGCAGAGTAGTCAACTCAAGACTGATTTATTTAGGGTTTACAGGCTTCTTTTATATACAGTGTTTCCCAGGCTCCACGGGACAAGGTGGGATGTCACTATGAGATTGTTGCTGATCCATGGAACCGACAGGTTTAAATTTAGCCATGTAAGTGTCCTGCACCTTCCGGCAGGAGACTCAACAGCTCAACGTGCTGTTCCTCAGCACTGAGTATCCCTTGCGTGCAGTCCATTAGGTGAGTAGGCAGACGTCCGCATTAGGGTTTCGAACACCCGCAGAACCGTGCTGGCTACAGTTTGCATTGCCGTGCTGTGCACCTGCTCGGCCCGCTACACACTAATAAATAATGTGTAAAAGCGTCCCTCACCTGGTGTTCTTATGCGGACTCCCTTCCAAGTACTGACTAGTCCTGTGCCTGCTTAGCTTTTGAGATCAGACAATCCCAGAAGTATTCAGGCTATTAGGTGCTGTGGAAATATTGTCACACAAAAATAGGAAATTTTCCCTCTTAATTAGATAACAATCCTTTTAGAAAACATAACAATGATTTGTAGAATTTTGCTGTGTATATATTGGTTTCCTTATTTTAAAAGAAAGTTATGGATAAAGGAGAGTGTTCATCTATTTTAATTAATCTTTCCCAGATGGATCCCAAACTTCTTGATTTCAATTGTTTCTCAATACAAAAATTATAAATGTTAGAGTTTGGCTTATAACTTATAATTTTATACATCAATTAGAATTGACTCTGGAGCATTTAAAAAGATATAATTTGAGTTATTCTGATTTGTGTTTTCGATATAATGGTCAGAAAGGTATGTTTTTACATTCAGTATGGTCTTGTGGCAAGATTAAACCATTTTGGTCTTGGGTTAAGGACTGTTTACAGAATATTTTGAAAATAAAATTTTCTTTAGATCCAAAAAATGTTTAAATTGGGGATATTAGTAAGTTTGATTTGTTATATAAATTGGATAAATTTCAATTAGCGTTTTTGAGATTTGCATTGGCAGTGGCAAGGAAATGTATAGCTATTTCATGGAAAGATCAGATGGAACTTAATTTACGAAGATGGCATTCAGAATTAAGGTCTTGTATCCCGTTGGAGAAGATAACGTATAATTTAAGGGATAAATATTATATTTTTAAAAAGATCTCGAGCCCATATTTGGATTATTTTAATTGGAAAATTTGAAGATGGAGATCTGGTTGTAGTGGAGATTCCTTATTCCGAGACAAAATAATTGGTGTTTGGTATTTTCTTTTTTCTTTGCTTTTTTTTCAGGGTTAGTGGGTATAGGAATAAGATTGGAGGGTGGGGTGTATTTGTAGATAGGGGAGTGGTCGGGCGGGGGGGTTGGCTTTTTTCTTAGCTTTTTAAATTGTTTTTATATACATATAAACCATACAAGAATTATATATTGCATTACAGTATTAATTTTTAATCATGGATGTTTTTCTTTTAAATAAAATATTCATAAAAAATTGTTTCTCAATGAAATGCAGGTCTTGCTTCTTTCTCTAAGTCAAAACTCTGGGCCATTGTGTTGAATTATTTTAATGGAAAACATAATAATATGTCTTGACATCAATTTATACCAGGTTTAATTTGTAATACAATAGTTATATTGTTTAAAAAAAAAGTTTTAACTTGTATTGCCCCCTTAATTTAACAAAAAAAAACCCAAGGAAATTTGCAGCTCAATTGTGAGGGATTATAACATATTTTATATTATGTATAGATATGCTTTTGGAAGAGATAGATGGTGAGGGGTTTTAGTGTAGGAAACAAACACTTCACAAAACAGATCTCATTTAAAATGCAAGAGCTTTTTTTTCAATATTGACTCCCAGAAGTCTTGGGAAAGGAAAAATTGGGAGATCTGGTGGAGGTAGAGAGGGCCCATCAGACCTCCTTCCCACACTGCGACAAAAGCCACACTCGGTCCTGGTGAAGTTGCTGTGTCACCAGGATTGTGAGAAAATTTTAAGGGCAGCGGCGGTCGGGGCAAAAGCGAGGGGAGGTGGCCTATGGAGCTGGAGGGCAAAAAGATTCTATTCTACCCAGACATAAGTATGATCCTCCTATGCAAAGAAAAGAATTAGAGCCAATAAAAAGAATGGCTAAGCAGAAAGGGTACGAATGTGTCCTTAGGTAACTGGCAACCCTAAAGGTCATAATGCCAGGAGATGAAAAAAAATTAATGTCAGAGGCCAAAGAGGCCCGGGAGTTTGTGAAGCGGCTACCGGTCTGTCAGAAATAATGTATATAGGTGTAGTGCCAAATGAATAATGTTAGTAATTTTGTTGTATACAAGAGGATACTGATGAAAATAGTTACATATCAAGAGAGTAATAGTAGATTAAACCGTTAGAGATATAAATATGCTACTGAATTTGTGAAAAGGAAATGGTCTGGGAGGGGGTGAGGGTGGAGAAGTGTGGGAGGCAGATGGCTGCAAAATACACAGCCTTTAGAAATGAAGGGGACGGTGACAGTATAGAGGGTAAAGTCACCAGAGGTCAGGAGGGAGAAAGGGTTAGAGGGAATTAGATGAGGGAAGGGAAAGTATATGGGTAAGGGGTAAAGTTTGGTATAGTATTTTACGTTGTCTTTGTCTGTTTTCTCTTTTCATTTTCTCCCTTTTGTTAAATCTTCTTTGTTTTACTTACACCACAGGGTAATAGGGAAGAGTGTTCCAGTTAGAGTACAGAATGTGACCATTAACAAAACGGGAAGATTATAATGGTGCACTGTCAGATATATTCAGAATCCTGGACCCAAGTAAATGTAAACACCCCCAAGTTTGATGACGAAAAGTTCATACAGAGCACTTTCCTAAGATTGGAAGAAGGAAAGGAGTACATCCTGACTGGGGGAGATTTTAATTTTTGTCTGGAACCCATCTTAGATAAATCAACAAAGAAAATAGCTAAAAGAAAGGCAGCAAGGGCTACCATTGGCTATATAAAGGAGCTGAATTTGATAGACGTGTGGAGGGAGAGGGATTATTCCTTCTACTCAAAACAGTATCACTCCCATTCTAGAATCGACTTTTTCCTAGCTTCAGCCCACATAGAGGGTAGGATAATGGAAGCTGAGTACACAGCGAGACTTCTCTCAGATGACTCACCCCTGACACTAACAATAGAAATGCCAGATAAGCAGGATATGGCATACAGATGGTGTCTTAATGTTTTGCTGTTAAAGAAGCCAGAGTTTTGTAGTTTTACAAGAACACAGATAAATATTCTGCGAAGCTAACCGTAACTCTACTCCAGATAAATTCCTCCAATGGGATATCCTCAAAGCATATTTGAGAGGCCAGATAATTGAATACACCAAGACAATGAAGAAAGAATATATGAGGGATGGGGATGAATTGGAACAAGAAATTACTCACTTAGAAAAGGATGATCAAAAATCAGGCTCAGAGGAACACTACAAAGCTCTAGCAAACAAGAAAATGAAATATAATATGCTTCAAACATTTAGCATGGAAAAGGCCATAATACAGTCAAAACAAAAATACTATGATTTGGAGGAGAGAGCCCATAAAATCCTTTCTTGGCAGTTGAGGGCAGAACAGGCCTCAAGGAAATTCTACAAGTGTGTATACAAGTCAGAGCTAACAGGGGTGTCTGATAAAGTCAATGGGTTCCTGTTGTTACAGAGTTCTGTGTTGTGTATTGACCTATGTGTTGTGTGGTTTTATGTTTGCCTTAAAGAGCCTAGGTGAAGGTGGACTGCTGAGAGAGTGGGAGATGGACTAAGCATGTGCTGAAAATGATCTAAAAATTTCTGGACTTGGATGATAAACTACCACTGGGTGGTGCTGTGGAGTGGAAGAAGGCCCAGAGCATGAGTCATGCTCTGAAGGACAGTTTTGAATGTTGGGATTTCAAAAAGGATGAACATTCCGAAGGCAGCCAGAAGGATCCGGACCAAGCCAGTGGTTCATCTCTCTGCAAGCAACACAAGACAACTTTGAATTTTGTGCTCTCTCTCTCTCTCTCAAAGATCTTTTGGCTTCAGTTTACCAAACAAACTCAATTTTGTTTATGATCTTTGCTTCGGTTGAGATCGAAGTTTTGTGAGTCTTGTGTGTTTTGTGTCTTAAGTTTTTCTGTGGGCTGGTTGGAAATATAACTTAGATTTTAATTACATATGTTATACTTAGGTTGGGGAATTTATTAGTTTTACACTGTTATAGAGATTTGCATAGTAACCAGTGGGCATTGTTATAAAAGGGGGGGGGGGGATTTTGAATTAAAGTTTGAAGATGAATTTTTGTTAATAAAGTAATTGTTTATCTTTACCCCTGTGTGATACGCCTTCTTTGTGGTTGCCGGTTTGATCTTGTAACAACATCCACATTAGAGCTTCCAAATTTGGATCCAGAAGAACAGGATAACCTAGATCTTCCTTTCATGGAGGAAGAGATAGGGAAAGCATTGAACTCATTGCAGACTAACAAGTCTCCAGGGGAGGATGGGTTTCCACCAGAGTTCTATAATTTATTGATACCCCTCTATATTGGGGGTGGTGGACCAGACATTGGAGACCCATACACTCCTAGAATCTTTTTTGACAGCAATCATAACAATGATACTTAAAAAAGACACAGATCCGCTATTATTGTCCTCCTTTAAACCTATCTCACTGTTAAATACAGATTATAAGATACTTGCCAAAGCCTTGGTGAATAGATTGGTCTTTGTTTATTAATTTTGGCAAATATTTTCTCAAACAGGCTTCATGCAAAACAGTCAGGCAGCGGACAATGTAAGCACACTGTTGAGTGTAGTGCATCTGGCTTAAACCAGAAATGAGAGTGGTCTGGCTGTGACCCTGGATGCAGAGAAGACATTTGAAAGACTAGAGTGAGATTTTCTACTCAAAGTGCTGGAAAAATTGGGGTTAGGGCCAACTTTTACAAATTGGATAAGGGCGCTGTATCATGTGCCTAAGGCTAAAGTTGTGACCATCGGACACATTTCTGCAGCATTCCCACTGACAAGATCAATAGACAAGAATGCCTGCTGTCTCCAGCCCTGTTCATATTGGCCATGGAGCCATTATCCAAAGCCATTCGCCAGAATCCAGACATTAAAGGTTTTAGAACAGGCCAGGAAGAACTTATAATCAACCTTTTCGCAGATGACGTACTGATATATCTGACAGACCCAGTAAACTCGGTGTCCAGGCTGGAGGACTATGGGGAGATCTCTGGCTAGAAGGTTAATTGGAATAAGAGTGAAATTATGCCACTCACTAAGGGAGACTACGGTCAATGTCAGTAGAACAGCTATCTAAAGTGGCTCAAAACGGGATCAAATATCTAGGAGTTAGAATAGATAACAACTTGAATAATTTATACAAGTTGAATTATACCCTCTTGATTGAAAGAATCGAGGAAAACTTAAATAGGTGGATGTCGCTGCCAATAACCTTGGTGAGCAGGGTCAATTGTATTAAAATGAACGTATTGCCGAGGCTTCAGTACCTCTTCCAGACGCTGCCCGTGGCGTGCCCAGAGATTCTTCCAAAATAAGAACATTTCTATGGAATCCAGACTTCAAGAAGATACATCGCCGAGGGAGGAGATTTACCATCCTGGGCACAAATTGGCCTGCACATGGTGGGTGAGAAGGTGGCAGAGAACTTTATTTATAAATGGGATGCTAAATTGTTATGTGGAAAAGTAGGCAGCCTTATATTAAAACAAATCATCACTATTAGGAATAAAATGAACCAATATTTAGGTATCAAAGTGGGTCTGGCCCCAAAAGCACCCCTTCCTCCAAAGAGATTAATACCGTTAACAGTAGGTAATAAGATCTTGGACACCTAGCGTTGCAACGGCATCAGGTGCATAGAGGACTGTTACGAGCAGGGTCAACTTATGTCATTCGAATAACTCAGACATAAATATGGTTTATCAAACAAGACGTTCAACTGCTACACCAGATAAGATCTTTTTAACAGGACAAATTAGGTCCAACCATGGTCCCACCAAAATGCAGTGACATAGAGACCATGATTCAAAGGGGGAACACTTAGAAGTTCATCTCGACAGTGTATTTCCTGCTCCAAACAGAAGGACCCAAACTAGGCTTTCATAAAAAGAGGTGGAAGTTGGACTTAGGAATACTGATTGATGAGCGGTGTTGTCCGATCTATGTCAGACCAGTATGACTACAACCATCAACATGTGGTACAGGCTGGTGCAGTACAATTTTCTGCACCAGCTGTACCTGATGCTGCAAAAATTGGAGAGATCTAAATCAGAATGATCAGATCAATATTTTAGATGCGGCACTGAGACAGTACCCTTTGTGCATGCCACCTGGACATGCACCAAGGTGAGGCCCTTATGGGTGGAGCTAGATCAAGTCCTAGGAAATATTATAGGGAAAGAATTCCTGCAGGACCCAGAGTGGTTCCTGTTGGGAAATATAATGGACATAAGACTGACAATGAAGCTGTCCAAATTCCAAATCCAATTTGTGATGATCGCATTGGCCAGGATGTGCATAGCAGTTACCTGGAAATCCAACTCCTGCCTAAGCATTACGCATTGGAACATCAAAATGCAAAGCTGTATTCCCCTGAAGAAAATTACAACTTAAGGAAAAATACTTTCAAAAATATTTATCAACCACATTTAAAATTCATGGCAGCACGACTATAGGTAGACCATCGTGTCTTGCCACCCGCCCTGCCTACCTATCCATCACCCGTTTGGAAGGTGGGTGGAGCATGGGGGCCCCCAACTCGTCCTGACCAGGTAAAATCAAGAAAATAAAACAGCCTGAGCTCTGATCGCTGTGCCATGGCTAACCCACAAAATCCTGACATATGTTTTGTCCCTTTGTTGTGAATGTCTTTATTGTCCTGTGTAATTGTTTATCAGTGTTGAATATGGGGGTTGGGGAGGAAGGGAGATAAAAAGAGCTTGAACTCTGCAGAATCTGTTAAAATGGACAACTGTAAATGGTTGTCAATGCTGTCCATGTTAACATTGATAATGTTGATAACTGTTTGGGTTTGAGACTGGAAAATCATAAATAAAATATTTTTAAAAACATTATTATTTTGTATCCCATATTATTTTTTATTGATCAAATGACATTAAATTTCATCCTTCTTAACAATCTTTTATATTTCTAATTCCTTTGGAAAACCAAATATTAAAAAGTCTATTCAAAGTAAATGGTATGTCTATTTTGAATCAAAGGCATCTTAATTAACCCATAATTCCTTATTCCCCAGTTCATTATTTACTTTCTTCCATATATTAATTAAATTCTTCAACAATGGTGTATTTCTGTCTCCAGATATTAAGCTCAGTTCCCATTCATATGTAAAATTTTCTGGTATCTTCTCTCCTATCTGATCCATCTCTATTTAATCCATCCTGGTTTCTCTCGCTCTTCATAAAAAGAGAAACCTCATGTGTGTTGCTTTAACCTCCTAATTCATATTTCCATCTTAATTTTTCTGAGGAAACTCTTGACATCTTTCCATTCCAAAGGAACTTCCTTACATATTTATTTAATTCCTGAAAGAATTTTTGTGGAATAGATGTTTGAAAAAGATACTGCACTAGTAGAAATATATTCATCTTAATACAATAAACATTTCCCAATAATGTTATTAGTAATTCCATCCATTAAAAAAAAATCTTCATCAATTTTCTTCAGTAAAGGAGTATAATTCAATATATTTATTAGTCATTGGAATTCCCGACACTTACTGCTCTAAATGATGAAACACTCTTGTGGATGGCTGAGCATGTCCTATCACTAAAACACAAGCACATGGAGGCTATGCAAAATCCAGATATCTCAAAATAACCCACCCCCACGCCCTATCAAGCCTCACTTGCCTCACCGGTGGCAAAATACAACATACAAATCTACAGCCTTTTCAGTTATCACAAGATGGACGTGGTTAGCCTTAATTCCAAGAACTTCTCCTGATAAAATCAGTAATTCTTTCAGCCAAAAATTCAATTTCAGGATTATTTTTTGATAGGTATCTGATAGGTATCTTAATTGTGCTGCTCTATAATAAGCCCCCTTGTTTGTACCATTCTGTTAATTTATCTAGCGCTATCCTAGGTTTCCCCCCTTTCCATAAGAATTTCCTTATTATTTTCTTTAGCTCCTTGAAGAATTTCTCTGTTAGGTGAATTGGTAAAGATTGAAATAGGTTTTGTATCCTTGGGAAGATATTCATTTTAATGCAATTTACCCTTCCTATCAGTGTTAGTGGTAAGTCTTTCCAATGTTCTAAGTCATCTTGTAATTTCTTCATTAATGGCTGATAATTTAGTTTGTATAGATGGCCTAGATTATTATCTAGTTGTATACCTAGGTATCGAATTGCTTGTGTTTGCCATCTAAATTGTGATTCTTTCTTAAACTTTGTGAAATCCGCATTATTCATTGGCATTGCTTCACTTTTATTTGCGTTGATCTTGTACCCCGATACTTCTCCATATTCCTTCAATTTCTTATGTAATTCTTTTATTGATATTTCTGGTTCTATTAAGTATACTATGATGTCATCTGCAAATAGATGATTTATATTCCTTCTCTTTTATTTTTATCCCTCTTATTTTATTTTCTGTTCTTATCAGTTCTCCCAGTGGTTCTATAGCTAATGCTAACAGTGAGGGAGATAGTGGACATCCCTGCCTAGTTGATCTGCTTCATTTAAATTGGCTTGATATATATCCATTTACTATCACCTTCGCCAATGGTCCCTTATATGATGCTTTACTCTAATTAATATATTTCTCTGGTAGGTTGAACCTCTGTAGTACTTTGAATAAATAATTCCATTCTACTCTGTCAAAGGCTTTCTCTGCGTCTAAGGCAACTGCCACTGTTAGCGTCTTGTTTCCTTGTCCTGCATGGATTAAGTTAATGAACTTACAGATATTGTCCGTTGTTCGTCTTTTCTTAATAAATCCAGTTTGATCTAGTTTTACTATTTTTGGTACACAGTCGGCCAATCTGTTTGCTAATAGTTTAGCTATTATCTTATAATCTGTGTTAAGTAGAGATATTGGTCTATACGAAGCTGGTGTTAGTGAATCTTCCTCCGTCTTTGGTATTACTGTAATTATTGCTGTTTTGCATGAATCTGGCATGTTTTGTGTTTCTTCAATCTGGTTCATTGCTTCCAGGAGAGGAGGAATTAATAAGTCTTTAAATGTTTTATAGAGCAAAATCAACTAATCCCTTTCACAATAGATAATCTTTCCTTTCGAGAATAGGAGAGAAATGGAATCAAAAGAATAGAAAATTGTTTTTAGGAAATAAATTATTATCTTTTAAACAAATTAAGGACAAATATGGTATAACTTATGGTACAATGTTTGCATACCACCAACTGAAAACCTACTTGAAGGACAAATTGGGAAGCAGACTGAGGTTACCAGAAGGAAGCAATTTTAAATATGTGATTACAGACACAATGATAATTAAAAGATTAATAACAAACATGTACATCAAACTGCAAGGGAAAGAGGACGAGGAAACAAGCTGTAAACCCAAACAAAAATGGGAACAAGATCTAAACATAAAGATAAAGAATGAAACATGGGAAAAGCTATGCTCCGGAACTATGAGAAATACAATAAACACGAGGTTACAGATGATACAATATAATTGGTTACACAGGCTATACACCACGCCCCAGAAGTTACATAAATGGGACCCAACAGTATCAGACAGATGTTTTCGTTGTAAGAAGGAAACGGGAACAACAGTACATGCAATTTGGGCATGTGAGAAGGTGGAAAAATTTTGGGAAGATCTAAATCAGGTATTAAATAAAATCACAAAAAGCAACATACCAAAAAATAAAGAGATATTTCTTCTAAGTAATATAAGAAGTAAAGAACTTGGACTCGATTTGGATGGAGAACAAAAAAGATTTATTATGATAGCCTTAGCTGTAGCAAAAAAATGTATTATGTCAACCTGGAAATTAGAAGATAGTCTGAGAATACAGCAATGGTACATAGAAAAAATATTGGAAAAAATAACATACAATTTAAGAAATAACATCACAGTATTCGAACAAATTTGGGAACCGTACATGGAACAACACAACAGAGAAGTCCTACTGCGGACCTCCACCGCCTAAAATGACAGAAGGAGAAGAAAGCAAAATGAACTGACCCAGTATGTAAAAGTAGAAGACACAAATTTCTTGTTTATTTTCATTGTGTGATGACATTGTTTAATGTATCATATAGATTGAACGTTGAATGGGTGGGGAGGGGGGGAAAGGGGAGAAAATGACTGTGTATATTCAAGAGGGAAATGTTTGTGTGTATTTTGGTTAGTATGGTTCATAGTGTGAAAAATAAAAACATTTTTAAAAAAATGACTGATTGGAGGAAATCAGCTTGTGTGTGCATCCAACAAGCAACAAATATCTCTCTGAACCTTCCTGAGCGGTAACCATTTAACTTTAAGCACCAGAGCCTTGTGGAGATTCATAAATATTGAATTCTGTGCACAGTATAAGAATTGCCTGATACCAGTGAACTTGGAGAAGAACTTTCCTGAACATATTCACATTACATATATGTACACTTAGAATTAGAAGGGGGTTAAATTAATAGGAGTAAGATTAAGATTGATCTTGTTATTATGTTTAAAGAAAATTAAAAGCAACTTTTGTCTTGGTGAATTTCTATTACTGCTGGGTTTTGGAGTCCTCTGGGTTCTTAAGACAATGTAGACACTGGATCTGACTCAAAAAGTAATTAAGGTTACTGCAGCATTCAACAGCCATGTAACGTCATGTGGAGATTACTTATGAGCCGTATTTCTCTGGTCCTTAAGAATCAGCACTAGTTGTTTATGGAAAGCAGATAATGGAGTAACATATATAAACCAGTTCAGTTTCGTCAAAGATCAATGTCTCCCAAGCCTGCTAGTAATTACATATCAATAACATTATAACTCATTTAATGATTTAAATCATCAGACTCACAAGCACATCATTCATGCCACAATATCAGTTAATTACTGTTGGATTTTGTCAGAATCTAAAATGCCTTTAAGGATCAATCCTAAGGCATCTAGTGCCACTGCAGCCATCTAGCCATGCCTTTTATAACCTTATGACATAGCCATTGAGATGATGGGAATTACTTACCAGTAGTTTTAATTGTCTTTATTTCTCATGTATTCTATCTTTAGTGATATTAATTAATTTAAATTCTTTACAGTCATTAGATTTTTGGTTATGCTTCACCTCTGCAATGGTTATTGTTTCAATTTATGGCAAGTACAAAATAGCTGTTTCATAACTTTGTCACTTTCAGGGACATATGGAAATATGGAGAAAGAAATGTGACTGCTCTAGAGCATACAGACAGAGACAAACACACATGTTGCCGAGTGTGCTAGCTTAGCCCCCCCACAAAGTTCACATGAAATATGTGCACACACCCCATAGATCATACATGGTGACACATGCTGATGTATACAGATCATCCAACATGCTCACACAGAATATGAATACATTTACACTTTTCCTTGATCTTCTCAGCATGGTTCCCACCATCTCCCTAAATGCACTCTTTTTCCTAGCTGAATCCCTCAATCTCCCTTCCTCTGACTTCCTTCTCCATTCTATCACTCTCCCCTCAACCCACCTTGTCCAGCTTTCCAGTTGTCAGCCATTCACCCTCTTCATGAGTAAAACTTCAGGGCCACCCCCAACAGAGAATTACCTTGCCAGTCTCAGCAACCACAAATGCCAAAGCCTGAAGCCTTGCCAAGAACTCCGAGCTACAAGCTTTGAGGGGCCTGGTGGCCTTAGCAATATATGCTTAAAAGATGAAGAAAAAGAGATTAAACTTCTTTCCAGAAAGACATTACTGAAGTATAAAAAAGTGGGAGCTGGCTGCTCTCCAGAAATCATATTATCCCAACAACTTCCACTTCCAGGCACTGATAATAAGGCCACAATCAGTAAGGCAAAATCACCAAGATAGACAAGATCCTTGTGGAAGTAGAAAAATATGAGAAACACAAATATGCCAATTGCATCTACAGCTTAAGTTTGGTTGGAGAATGAGCTTGGGTGACTTCCTTGAGTACCACTTTTACCTGAGAACTGTAGAATCATTGCACAGGAGAGCATTCAACACATCAAAATATATGATGGCCAGTGAAAGGATCAACTTCTCCATAAGCCATTTCAAAATGCTACCATATCTTTTACCCCAACTGTATTAAATTAAGCATTTCAGATGTTTAAATAGCTTTGTACTTGAAAAGTTCTACAACACATTCTAAGAAACATTTTTTCTCCTACCTCCATGATCTTAATTAGTTATTTTAATTCACTCAAACTAATGAAACTATACTTACTTTAGAATCGAGACTATATCCACTATCTGGGGTAGACGCCAGCGTCTCTGGAGGGGAGCAGCGCACTGACCCGGATGGAGCCGTGCTACATGTTGCTGCACTGCAGCAAAGAATAAGGTAGTTTCTCCAAAGCCCAACGTATGAATCATTGCCAATCGTGGTGCTCACCTTTTTGGCATTTATAGGACTGCTGTATGGAATGAGAAAAGCATTTTTTTTTTAAAAATGCTCTGATTTCAGTATAATTTATTGTTCAAAATTCCCAATGAACTCAATAAAATGAAAAAGTAAAATAAGCAAATATTTGAAAATTTAAAGTACCTATAAAAATTTACAAGTAGAATGACAAACATGTTGTGATAAGGTTAATGTTGCCAGGTAGTTAATATACAAATAAATCAGAACAATGTAGTACACAAACACTGTTATAAATTAATTGTTTATGACCTTAATACTTTAGTTAATTTAAAATACAAATAAAAGAGAAAATAATATGACTGACTGAAAAGAAACCAATGGTGTAGTCAACATTAATTTCTTACAATCTGTTTTGAAGGACTCACTTTATGTCCACTTGTGGAGAAAGCATCTGTAGACGAGTATATGAATACATCCATGCAAAACTCAAAGCTGAGGGACAATGTTTGGGCAAATTTTCTTGCTTGAGGAAGCTTGATAAGCTGATTAACCAAGGATCCAGACCTTGTGTCACATGTGCAAATATCCAAATGTGTGAAGGACTGACCACATCAAACTGATGACTGATGGGAGAAGAACTCCATTCTGCCAGTGTCTGGAGGTCTATCCCACTGGGGCAATACAGCAAGTTTGTCTGATTTAAGAACAGAAAGTACTTTAAAATTAGAAGATGCATTGAATATAGATCACTAAAAAAAATTACATTCAATACAAAGTTGTCTTCAGCAGTTTAAGATAAAAATCAGCAATTCTTAGAATAGAACAACAATTTTCCTTTCTCCTCATTATGCAGATCAAAATATCTTTTATTGGGATTTTATTAAATCGTCAACAGCTGCTTTGTAGTACTTCAAACAATAAGGCTCAATATTAATCAGTGATTTAATTGTGGAAGACAATTTTTCAGCATGGTCCTTTGCTTAAATGTCATCGATGTACATAGTTTACTTTCAATAGTGAGCACTACTGAAGAAGGATCCCTTTGAATTGGCCAGTAGCTCAAAAACACACTCGATCAATTGAAGGAGGAAAATAGGTGCAATATCAGATAACACTAATATGAATCCATGTTGCAAGGGGTTGTAGAAGTAATAATATCTCTTTTTTTAAAACTTTATTTAAGATTTTATAACATGAATAAGATATAAGATTACATTTTTTAAAAATTAAAAATAATGAAATTACAATACATCAGTAATCTAAACAAACTATATCCCCCCCCCCAATAATTATTACACAACATTAATAAACCGGTTCAAATTAATCCAACCCCCCCCTCCTTCTCCCCCCCCCCCAACAATAAAGAGAAGGATTAATAAGATTAGTAATATATGTAAGAGAAAAAAAACCCACTTACAAAAAAAAACAAAAACATTAAACAATAATCAATTCTTAAAAAAGAATTGTAGCATGAGAAAAAAAGATTTAAAAAAAAACTTTCTCTATAAAAATAAACCTTCACCAAATATCAACTAATTTCACATCTATCATCATATTAGTCACATAAACTACCATCTTAAAACAAAATCCAAACCTCATTAAGCATTATACAATTCAATTTTAGTACTCTTCCACCATTTTTCCATTTTGCTCTTGAGTACTTATCCAATAAAAGTCCCAATACCACATTTAAATATCCCCAATCATTACTTTAAAATTCACATATCCAAATAATAAAAACACATCTACAACAAAAACTATATCTTCAACAAATGGAGCATAAACAACAAACAAAATTCAAGCCTTTTAAGAATTGTACAATTCAATTTATAACTTTCACCATTATTCCCTTCGTTCTGTAACTAAGATAATAAAATAATCTACACCAGAATTACCACTCCTTTCACCTTGAAGTTAAATAAAAAATAAAAAGCTTATCCATCCCATTCAGATTTAAATTTCAAATATTCCTTATCTACTAAATAAACTTTACAAAAAAAACATCAACTTTTAATTTTTTAAACAAGCAAATACTTTCTTATACTTAATAAAATTATTAAAACCGTAAGTATTAAAAAAAACAAATTTAAATTTAAACATTACTTAAAAGAACACACAAAAAAAAGAGAAGGAAAAAAAGGAAAAGAAAAAAAGACTCCCTCCCCTTACCCCCTCCTAAAACTACAAAAAAAATATATATAAAAAAAAATTAAAAATAATAAAAAAAAAACCTTCACTCCTCAATCCTAAAATTAATAAGAAAAAAAAACAGGCAGGAGGCAACTGCTACCTCCTCCTGGGTCAACCACTCATTGCGGTAACTCCCACACAATATCGGGTGTGAGATAACTCACATGTAGATGATGACTTCTGGAAAATAGTGCCCACCCAGCTCCCTCTCCCAACTCACGTTTCACATAAACTATCATCATTATTTAAAATTTTCTCAAAAAGAGAAAAAAAAATTTCTTTTTAGTATTTTTTTAATCAACTTTATCACTTCAACCACCATTATTTCCATTTCTCCTTAGAATTCGATTCCCAACTTGTATCTCCACTCTCTTTGAAGACCGTGGAGGATTACGTCTTTCCTGAAATTGTATAATTGGTAACGATTGAGCAAAATCCATAGCTTCCTTAGGATCATCAAAAAATTTTGATTGGTAACCATCTTGGAAAATCTTCAGTACCACAGGATATCTAAATGTTGCTTTATAACCTTTCTTCCACAACACTTCTTTCACAGAATAAATTCACGTCGTTGAGACATAACTTCTTGACTCAAATCCGGATTAAAAAAAAACACGATTATTCTGAATCATCAAAGGAGATCTTCTTTGTTGTGCACTTCTTATGGCCACACGCAAAATTGTCTCTCTATCATAATAATTTAAACAACGAACCAAAACAGGTCGTGGCTTTTGTCCAGAAGAAGGCTTTCTTCTCAAAGCTCTATGTGCACGTTCCAGTATTAAGCCTTCCGGGAATTTATCTTGTCCTAATACTTGTGGAATCCACTCAGTAAAGAATTTTCTTGGATCTGATCCTTCCATATCTTCTGGTAAACCAACAATTTTTATGTTATTCCGTCTGGATTGATTCTCCAAATAATCAACCTTTTTCATTAAATTTTTATTCTGAATTTGTAAAGTTTCAATTGTTTTATTGACACCTTGTAATTGATCTTGTACCTCAACTAAACCTTGGTCACAAAAATCAAGTCTTTCACTCGTTTTAAGCTTAAAAGCTCCATAATCAGCCATCTGTTGAGTATTAATATCCACCAAGGTATTAAGTTTAGTATCAAGTTGATCTAAAGCTTTAACAAATTCTTTCAATATAGCAGTTAACTTAGATTCAAGATTCTTAAGAAACTTATCCACTGAAGTAGATTCAGACACAGTAGGGTCCAGTTGTTTCTGAATAGCCAAAAGGTCTTGTATTCCCTCTCTTAATTTAACTGCTTTTCTTGCAGTGTGACTTCGTGTAGAAACCCCCGCCATAACCTCCCCAGTAATATTTGGAGGTTGATGGCGAGGGTTATCCCCAAGCCATATTCTGTCAAGCATCTCCGACACATTGAAGTCTGTAGAAATCTTCATTACAGGTGGTGCACTTTGCAGCGCCACCACTACATCAGTCAGTGGACGTCCCTTTAACTGCAAGCCTTCAGCTGGCAGCTTCCCAGCTGTTTCAGCTGTCAAAGGCTCTGTGACAGCGTTCATAGCGGGCATTGACTGAAATACACGCACCCGGCTAGCCCTTTGTTCTAAGGGCTGCCGGGTGCCATTTTTAAAGAGCCCTACCGGCAGAGAACGGAGCTCCGCTGCTGATTCCTGTGCTTCTCCTCCTGGATCCATTCCACGCTGAGTCCTGGCTTCTTGTAAACAAGTAGGCTCTGATATCTTCGGAAAATGTAATTTCTTAACAATCTGTTGCCGTTTTTTCTTGCTTTTTTTTCAACAATTGTACCATTGGAAATTAGTTTAACAGCTCTAACTATGTCTAACCTTGAAAAGATTTTAACGGGCATTTAAAGACAAAACAACACCAAAGAGTCGGGAGAGGACTGGAAGGCACGTCTATTCCTTACGCCATCTTGCCACACCCCCGAAGTAATAATATCTCTGAAGTATGCCATAAAGTATGCCAGCTACCTAAGAATCACAGCATTACTGATAAGAGCTTCATCATGAACTCTATTGCCAAAATATAGGATTATTATTTGAAATTTATGACATAATGTTTATTCTAATACTAGGAGGGAGAATCTTGCATATTATTGCAGCCATCTAGTTTTCACCATCTCAAAATGGGACTCTATGCGAGCACCAAGTACCAGTAATAGTTTCTGAATAAACAAATTAGGTTCATAAAACATATTTATAATGTACTCAAAAATGCCAACAGAATAAAAGCCTTCAAGCCATAATATATCAACCAGTTTTAGCTCACTGGTCTACCTGGTCTGCCCCAGTAAGGTGTATAAAGCTTTCCAAGATGGAAGGGCTTAAGCGATCCATGACATCAATTGCCAGCTCTTCATCCCCCTGAGAAAGAGAAAAAAAATAATATTTGTTGTTTCACAATGTGTTAAATAAAGCATGAATGCAATTGAGGAACATGCAGTGTTGCCAAATGGGCAAATCGGCAGGAGTGCAGCCAGCCAAATAAAATACAGAAAACATTTCAGAAATTTTGTTAAAAAAGATGATGATATTCATCAATTGAACCATTACTGACAATTATAAAGCTTTCTTGATATAATAACGGCTACTGCAAAGCTTCAGAAGTAAATTTTGAAGGTTAAATCCTATGTTTCGATTGAGAATTTATTGACCAATGGGACAACAATGTTAAAAGCCCTTAAACATTTGGGTTTACAAAATGTAAGCAGGACAAATAAATATAGAGCCAAATATAATAGCGTTGCCAAAGAGCCAATGGTCAGATTTTCCTCATGGTTATACACACACAACTCCCCAAGAGCTTAATGTCGTGCTGCCAGTTCGTGAGCCTCAAATGATTTTAAAGCTGAGGATCTGCTGCAGATTGTCCTGATGGCCTATTGACAGCTTACATCTGTTGATGGTCTTCTCAACTTTTTCTAAATACCTGTGATAATCAGCTATTTAAAATGGGTGAAACAGATTTAAATCATTTAAAAATGTAAAATCTTTAATCTTACATTTTAATGTTAATTATGAAAAAACAAAATAAAGTCAAATACAGAAAATATAAAACATTGAAATTTTAAATTGAGCAGCTCCAAACACATAACTGGAGATCATATTGGGTGTTCTAGCTGCAATCAGCATAAAGTCGAGGTGCCAGAAACACAGTGTATCTTACTCCCAGCTCAGGACAATATAGAACCACTCCTGGATTCTCCATAAGCTACAAGGTAAAAAGTCAGGTACCCATCAATGTCCAGCATATTCTACATTTCCATTTTGCAAAGCTTGGTCTTGAAATGATGAGGCAACTATTCCTTTTCTGAATTACTGGCAAAACACAAGATTGACTCAGATCTATTTGCTTTCAAATAATACAAATATAACCACCTATTTTCAAAAGCAATTCTAACTTGGTTCTATAAACATGCCCAAGTCTGCTTTGCACGAGTAGAAGGTGATACTAAAAAGGCAGACCAGCTAAATCCCAGGTATTTGTGTCATTTTTAAACCAGGCACAAGCAGTATATTATCATATATGCTAAATATTTTTCACTCTAATTCATTTGATTACATTGAACTGGACGTTAACCAGACTGTTTGAAAATTAAATATATTTAAAAAAAAACAAGAATGAAAAAGGAAAAACTGTATAGGTGACCAATGTAAAATTACCACTGTGCAAGTGGATAAGTTTTCTCTTTATCAATAAAAACATAGAAACCTAGAAGATAGGAGCAGGAGTAGGTCATTCGGCCCTTCGAGCCTGCTCCGCCATTCAATGAGATCATGGCTGATCTTAAAGTTCAGTACCCCGTCCCCAACTTGTTAAGGCATTGAATCCTTTGATAAAGAAAGTGATCAAGGCCATTAAATTTTCTGAGGAGATGATGAATAAATATTTAATGCAGAAAAGATACTATACACAGAATCAGATATCATGCTCAGAATCACTCGAGTAGGGACATCTTGGGTTGCTCTGTTCCATGTCACATGATTCTAAGATAGTGACAATTCCAAACAGAAACAACAATTCTTTCAGCATGGTATACTTTCTGAAAGAATAATTCTTCATTTCAAAGCTTTACTTTTTTACATGTAAACATTGTTTCAAAGATATTCATAATAATATGTACAGTTCTTTAATCAACATTTTTAAATCAGTTTACAATGACTAGCACAGAAATGTAGAACATCTGGATAGGGCAACACAGGAGGATGTGATGTGAACACCAATACTGCCTTCCACAACTTTTAATAATAAAATTTAATTAATTCTGGCACTGACCTTTGAAAGCCCTAAAGCTGCAAACAAACTTCTAATTTCTCTTAGAATATTGACAGCAAGTCTCCTGGTAGCTGGCCGACAGCTACAGAGAACCACTAAAGCAAAACCTTCCACTGCATGGAAAACAGAGGAATAAGGGCTCCGTTCCAGGGGAAGTGTGTGGGCAGTTCCATTGGGAGCAGATCGCTGTGAACAACAAACCAAAATGTGAATAAGGAAGAAGTATTAAATTATAAAATAAGTCAGCAATTGAACTGCAATGAAGAATTATAGATTTTTCAAAAAAATTCAAAATATCTGTTTAGTCATTACCTGCAGATCATGGCCTTTCACATGAGATTGAACTGCTTGTTTCCAATGGTTTATTAACTGTACTAACATCTTGACAGAGTTATCAAGAAGTGTTGGATGGACATCATTGACTTCTCGGATAATGAATGACACAAACCCAGAGAGAACATCCTCCCTCCAGTCTGGAAAGTCAACCATTAAAGCTTGCAGGGTAGTGAATGCCAGACCACGAAGTTCTTCATCCATGTGTATGGTGAGTCTATATTTTGTTTTTCAAAAAGATGCCTAATTACCAAGTAACAAATTTCTAGCGCACAATACATTTGTCTCAACTTTAAAATACACAGCAAACAAAGAATTGCTGGAGGGAGTCAGCAGGTCAGAAAGCGTATATGGATAGAAATGGTCAAGTTAACATTTTGGGTCTGAACACTGTGTCATGACTCAGATAGCATAAGTGCAATTATAGATACAAAAGGGGAAAGGAGCTGGGGTTTCTATCCCCCTTTTAACATATAATTTTAACTATTCTATTATTGACTTCATATAGGGTTCATACCCAAAATGTTGACTATTTCTATTCATGACTTCTGCCTGACCTGCTGAGACCTTCCAGAAATTCTCTGCTTGTCAATATTCCAGCATTTGCAGCATTTGTTTCTTTAAAAACATGTAGTTTTCAAAGAGCAAACAAAAAATGATATTAAAGAAAAGAAAAAATGGAAATCATAAATACACTCACCGAGAAACAGTTATTGCTTCAGTGCAACGATCTTCATTAAAAAAATCTAAGCTGGCATCCTTTATTCTTTGCCATGATAACTTTTTTGAAAGCTAAATTTCAGTTCTCAATTTTAAAAAGAATGATTTTACAATTGTGCAAGTCAACCAGTTCGTTTCAGCAAATGCCAGATTTGGTTTTTCACAAGGCCAAAATATACGTTCATCAAAGGATGCATTTCAAGCATTGTGTGGTGATGCTATTCTAAGTATTAGAACATGTCTACATTGTCAAAGATCTAAAATTCATCACATTTTATTTTTTATTAATACAAACATATCACCTTGCCAAGAGTTCAACAAGTTCTGCTCTGTTCATGCCATCCGGAATCAGCCTGGGTATGGCAGCCACACAAGTCCGAAAAAGATCAATCTTAGGCTTTCTTTCTCCCCTATTAAAAGATAAAAATGTTGAAAGAGTTAATCACTAAAACTTCCAAGGGTCATTCATAGATACAAAGAATTGCACTAAGAATGGCATTTTTAATTCTTTCACCCAAAGATTTTCTGGTCAGGTAATCCCAAAAGGATTATTAATAGATTAAACTGATGAGCAATAGAAATTTCCAAGCATCTGCAATTTCAAATGTCAAGAAAACTGACTTACTCTCAAAAGTTGCAGTGATTGTTGTTTTCAAGACAATAAACAAACAGGAAAAATATACCTTGGCAATGTTTTCAGAAATGGCAGGGGACCACGACTGAGGAATTAAAAAAATTAATTAAGATGGAATGTTTAGTTAAACATTCCAGAAAAATGCATGAAAACAAACAAAGAGTTTGACACATTGCATACGAGTTTAAGACACAATCTGCTGCATCTATGGGATGAAAAAAACAAGGTAGTGCTAGCCAGGGCTGGTGCGGACCCAGGGATAGCGGAGAATGGAGACACAGCGCTTCCCCGCAGGGTCCAAATGCCCAGTCCTATGTCCAACTGCTCCCTACTGGTTATAAATGGCCTATTAAAGGAGCTGATAGTGTTTTATTTCAAATCCTGTGACCACAGGGTATGGGCCCAAGGTGGCGGTGCTGGGGTTAGGCAGTGGCCTCGAGGGGTTGCAGATTCTGGACTGGTACAGAGCACCAGCAACAGGGAGAACTCCCCCTGGTAAGGAGAAGTAGAGGAGTTAATCCTAAGGATGTGGCAGACCAGTGAAGGGTTCTTCTGCTGAAGGACACACACAGGTGGTGAGCTGTTGCCGACATGCAGGCGAGGAACTCTCAAAGGCTGCGGGCTCCTGGCGACTTGAGGTCAAAGGAACAGAGTGTGAGAGCAGTGTCCAGGGAGTATGGCCACCTAGCTAGGAATAAAAAAGATAACAAAGGTAGGATGGAGATTAGGGTAGAAGGTAAAAAAGAGAATATAAGTGAGGGTCATTCTCTGAGATGCATATATTTTAATGCAAGAAGCATAGTGAACAAGGTAGATGAGCTGAGAGCATGGATAGATACTTGGGGTCACGATATTGTGGCAATTAGTGAGACCTGGCTACAAGAGGGGCAGGACTGGCAACTTAATATTCCAGGATACATTTGTTTTAGATGTGATAGATCAGGGGGTAAAAAAGGAGGAGTTGCTCTGCTTGTTAAGGAGGACATTACTGCCGTGAAGTGGCAGGATGGTATGGAGGGATCGACCAGTGAGGCTGTTTGGGTGGAATTGAGGGGTAGAGGAGGTAAGAGGGTGCTAATAGGGGTGTATTACAGACCACCAAATGGGCCAAGAAAATTAGAGGAACAAATTTGTAGGGAGATAACGTATATGAGTGAAAATCATAAGGTAGTGATCATGGGAGATTGAGGGTACAGAGTAGTTATGTCCCAGTGTGGATCAAAGGAAGTCATAGATAGGCTTGGTTTTCGAGGAATATTGGAAATTTGGTTAGGAGAAAAAGGGAGGTGTACAAGAGGTATAAAGAGCAGGGAGCTGAGAAGTTGAAGGAGGACTACAAGGAATGTAGAAGGAATCTTAAGAAAGAAATTAGAAAGGCCAAAAAAAGGCATGAAGAGGCTTTGGCTGACAGAGTAAAAATAAATCCAAAGGGTTTCTATAAATACATTAAAAGTAAAAGATTAGTGAGAGATAAAATTGGACCCCTTGTAGATAGCGAGGGTAGGCTGAGTGAGAAGTCTGAGGAAATGGGGGAAATTTTGAATGATTTCTTTGCCTCGGTATTCACTAGGGAAAAAAATGTTGAACCAGTTGAAGTAAAGAAAAATAGTGGGGAGGTCATGAAGCATATAAGGATAACCGAGGAGGTAGTGATGGCTGTGTTAAAAAAGATAAAGGTGGATAAATCACCCGGACCGGACAAAATATTCCCTAGGACACTCAGGGAGGCTAGTGGACAGTTAGTGGGGCCATTAACAGAGATATTTAGGATGTCACTGGCTACGGGGGTGGTACCAAAGGATTGGAGAGTGGTACATGTGGTTCAAGAAAGGGTCCAAATGCAAACGTGGGAATTATAGGCCTGTAAGTCTGACGTCTGTGGTGGGCAAGTTGATGGAAAGTGTTCTGAGGGATGCTATTTTACAAATTTTTGGAGGTACAGGTATTGATAGGGAGTAATCAGCATGGTTTTGTCAGGGGTAGATCATGCTTGACAAACCTGATTGAGTTCTTCGAGGGGTTTACAAAAAAGGTTGATGAAGGGAAAGCTGTGGATGTTGTCTATTTGGACTTTAGTAAAGCTTTTGACAAAGTTCCCCACAGGAGGTTAGGAAAAAAGGTGGAGGCATTAGGTATAAATAAAGAGGTAGTGAAATGGATTCAGCAGTGGTTGGATGGGAGGTGTCAGAGAGTAGTGGTAGAAAATTGTTTGTCCAATTGGAGGCCGGTGACTAGTGGAGTTCCTCAGGGTTCGGTCCTGGGTCCACTATTATTTGTTATATATATTAACGATCTGGATTAGGGGTGGAGAATTGGATAAGCAAGTTTGCAGATGACACAAAGATTGGTGGTATTGTGGACAGTGAGGTAGATTACCGTAGATTAAAAGGTGATTTAGGAAGGCTGGAGGTGTGGGCTGAGAAATGGCTGATGGAATTTAATACAGGTAAGTGTGAGGTGTTACATTTTGGAAAGGCAAATCTAAATAGGTCATATGCATTAAATGGTAGGCTATTAAGATGTGCAGAGCAACAAAGGGATTTAGGAGTGATGGTAAATAGTACCCTCAAGGCTGATACTCAGGTAGATGGTGTGGTGAAGAAGGCATTTGGAATGTTGGCCTTCATAAATCGGAGTATTGAATTCAAGAGTAGGGAGGTTATGATGAAATTGTACAAGGCATTGGTGAGGCCAAATTTGGAGTACTGTGTACAGTTTTGGTCACCAAATTATAGGAAAGATATAAACAAAATAGAGAGAGTGCAGAGAAGGTTCACGAGAATGTGGACAGGATTTCAGGGTCTGAGTTACAGGGAAAGGTTGTGCAGACTGGGGCTTTTTTCTCTGAAGCGTAGAAGATTGAGAGGGGACTTGATAGAGGTGTTTAAGATTTTAAAAGGGACAGACAGAGTAAATGTGGATAGGCTTTTTCAATTAAGAAAGGGGGAGATTCAAACTAGAGGACATGGTTTAAGATTGAAGGGGGAAAATTATAAGGGGAACATGAGGGGAAATTTCTTTACGCAGAGGGTGGTGGGGATGTGGAATGAGCTTCCAGCAGACGTGGTTGAGGCGGGATCATTGGTTACATTTAAGGAAAGACTGGATCGTCACATGGATAGGAGGGGACTAGAGGGGTATGGACCGGGTACTGGTCAGTGGGACTAGGAGGGTGGGGATTTGCTACGGCATGGACTAGTAGGGCCGAACTGGCCTGTTCTGTGCTTTAAGTGGTTATATGGTTATATGGACTGACACCTGGCTACAGGCTACTGGTGACCGGCTCATGAGAACCAGGTATCAGAACCGGTATTCAAGAGGATGCCGAGGGCAAAGAAGACTCTCGATAGGCCCTGGGTGCCAGAGGTTTGGATCCGGGTTCAAGTTGCTGATGTTTTGAACTGGAGTTTTGGGCAGCTGCAGGAATGCTGGAGGTGAATCCATGGACACTCATCGATTCTGGGAGGACTCTTTTGCTTCTCTTTCTCTGACTTTAAGGGGGCATTCAGCAATGCTAATGGCGAATCTCCTCTTGTTTTAATCTTTCCTCCTCTTAACAGAAATAGTCTATCCACATCCACTCTGTCTATCCCTTTCATAATCTTAAATACTTCTATCAAATCCCCTCTCAACCTTCTACGCTCCAAAGAATAAAGACCTAATCTGTCCAATCTCTCCCTATACTCTAGATGCTTAAACCCAGGTAACATTCTGGTAAACCTTCTCTGCACTCTCTCCACTCTGTTTATATCCTTCCTATAATTAGGCGACCAGAACTGCATACAGAACTCCAAATTAGGCCGCACCAATGTCTTATACAATCTCAACATCACCTCCCAACTCCTATATTCCATGCAATGATTGATAAAGGCCAGCATACTCAGCTAGTATCTGAGTGTCAAAAAGTGAAATCTTTAGTTGAACTAGCAAGAAGTTTCTTATTAAAAAAAAGGTTCTATTATGTGGCCCACAAGACTTAAAATGTGGACACAACTAATTTTTTTTAATCAATGGTACAACTGGCTAAGAAGGCAAATGCTAGAGGGATTGAATTGAAGAGCAGGGAGTTTCCACTGCAACTGTGCAGAGTACTGGATAAGCTGCACCTGCAGCATTATGTGCAGTTCCGATCTCCTTTCTTGAAAAAAAAGATACACTGCCTTTGGAGGTGGTACAGAGAAGGCTCATCAAGTTGATTTCACAGTTGAAGGGGTCAGCATTTGAGGAGAGATTAAGTCGTAAGGAACTCCAGATGGAATTCATAAGAAAGAATGGGCATCTAAATGAAACATAAAATTATGAAAGAGATAGATATGAGAAAGGCAGGAAAGTTGTTTCCACTTGCACGAGACTAAAACTAGGGGATATGGCTCCAGGATTTGTGGGGGTAGATTTAGGATAGAAATGAGGAGGAATTGCTTTTCCCAGAGAGTAATAAGTCTGGAATTCTCTGTGTAAGAAAGCAGTGGAGGCTGCCTCATTAAACATATTTAAGGCACAGTGAGCTAGATTTTTGCAGAGTAGGGGAATGGAGAAAAGGCAGGTTGGTAGAGGAGAAATTACATCCAGATCAGCCACAATCTTAATAAATGGCAGAGGAGGCTCAATGCGACAAACTTTCTACTCCTGCTCCAAGTCCTTAAGTTCAACAGTCACATTATTGAATGGTTCATTCAATTTCAATGCATTAAAAAATGTGAGAGAACATCAATTTATATATTTCTTGTACAAGTCGATTTTAACATAACATATAACATAACATAACAATTACAGCACGGAAACAGGCCATTAGGCCCTTCTAGTCCGCACCGAACCAAACACCCCTTTCTAGTCCCACCTCCCTGCACAATGCCCATAACCCTCCATCTTCTTCTCATCCATATACCTGTCCAACCTTTTCTTAAATAATACAATTGACTCCGCCGCCACTATTTCTCCCGGAAGATCATTCCACACAGCTACCACTCTCTGAGTAAAGAAGTTCCCCCTCATGTTACCTCTAAACCTCTGCCCCTTAATTCTTAACTCATGTCCTCTTGTTTTAATCTTTCCTCCTCTTAACAGAAATAGTCTATCCACATCCACTCTGTCTATCCCTTTCATAATCTTAAATACTTCTATCAAATCCCCTCTCAACCTTCTACGCTCCAAAGAATAAAGACCTAATCTGTCCAATCTCTCCCTATACTCTAGATGCTTAAACCCAGGTAACATTCTGGTAAACCTTCTCTGCACTCTCTCCACTCTGTTTATATCCTTCCTATAATTAGGCGACCAGAACTGCATACAGAACTCCAAATTAGGCCGCACCAATGTCTTATACAATCTCAACATCACCTCCCAACTCCTATATTCCATGCAATGATTGATAAAGGCCAGCATACTAAAAGCCTTCTTCACCACCCTATTCACGTGAGTTTCTACCTTCAGGGAACGATGTACCGTCACTCCTAAATCTTTCTGCTCTTCTGTATTCCTCAATGCTCTCCCATTTACCACGTATGTCCTATTCTGATTCTTCTTACCAAAATGAAGCACCTCACACTTATCAGCATTAAATTCCATCTGCCATTTTTCAGCCCACTTTTCTAAGCAGCCCAAATCCCTCTGCAATCCTTGAAAACCTTCTTCATTATCCACTATTCCACCTATCTTAGTATCATCTGCATATTTACTAATCCAATTCACCACCCCATCATCTAGATCATTAATGTATATAACGAACAACAATGGGCCCAATACAGATCCTTGAGGCACACCACTGGTCACCGGCCTCCAACCTGACAGACAATTATCCACTACCACTCTCTGGCCTCTCCCTTTCAGCCAATGTTCAATCCATTTGACTATCTTAAAATTTATACCTAAAGACTGCACCTTCCTAACTAACCTTCCATGTGGTACCTTATCGAAGGCCTTACTGAAGTCCATATAGACAACATCCACTGTGCTACCCTCATCCACATTCCTAGTCACCTCTTCAAAAAATTCAATCAGATTGGTCAAACATGACCTTCCTCCCACAAATCCATGTTGAGTGCTCCTGATCAGACCCTGTCTATCCAGATGTTTATAAGTACTATCTCTAAGAATTTTCTCCATTAATTTACCTACCACAGACGTCAAACTTACAGGCCGATAGTTGCCAGGCTTCCTCCTTGAACCCTTTTTAAATAACGGAACCACATGCGCAATGCGCCAATCTTCCGGCACTATCCCCATATCTAATGACATTTGGAAAATTACCGCCAGAGCCTCTGCTATTTCCTCCTTCACTTCTCTCAATGTCCTGGGGAAGATCCCGTCTGGTCCCGGAGACTTATCCACCTTTATATTCTTCAAAAGCCTTAAAACTACACCTTTTGTAATCTCTAAATTCCCCATATTTACCCAATTTGCTTTTTTTTATCTCACATCTCCCAATATCCTTCTCCTTAGTGAATACCGAAGAAAAGAAACTGTTCAATATCTCCCTCATTTCTCTAGGCTCCACACACAGTTTTCCGCTCTGATTTTCTAAGGGACCAATTTTGTCTCTAGCTTTCCTCTTACCATTAACATATTTGTAGAACTCTTTTGGATTAGTTTTCACCCTGCTTGCCATAGTTTTCTCGTACCTTCTTTTAGCTTTCCTAATTCCTCTCTTAAGATTCCTCTTACATTCAATGTATCTTTCAAACATCTCCTTAACTCCATGCTTCTTATATCTAATGTACGCCTCCCTTTTTCTTCGAACCAAGTTTCCAATATTCCTTGAAAACCACGGCTCTCTCAAACCTTTTGCCCCTCCTTTTAACCTAACAGGAACATAAAGCTTTTGCACTCTCAAAATCTGATCTTTACAAGACTTCCATCTCTCTACTACATCCTGCCCATAAAACAAATTGTCCCAATGCACACCCTGCAAGTCCTTTCGCATCTCCTCAAATCTAGCTTTTCCCCAATCAAAAACCTCAATCCTTGGCCCTGATTTCTCTCTTTCCATAATGACATTGAAGCTGATGGCATTATGATCACTGGACCCGAAGTGCTTGCCAACACTAACCTCCGTCACTTGACCCATCCCATTTGCCAACAGTAGATCTAACACTGCTCCTTCTCTGGTCGGCACCTCTACATATTGTTGTAAAAAACTATCTTGCACACATTTCACAAACTCTAACCCATCCAGTCCTTTCACAGAATGTGTTTCCCAATCTATATGTGGAAAATTAAAATCTCCCATAATTACAACCCTGTGCTTATCACAAATATCTACTATCTCCCTACAGATTTGCTCCTCTAGGTCTCGGTCCCCTCCGGGTGGTCTATAATACACCCCTACAAGTGTAACCTCTCCTTTCCTACTCCTCAGTTCCACCCAAATAGCCTCCGTGGATGTGCCCTCTAATCTATCCTTCCTAGGCACCGCTGTAATATTTTCCCTGACAAGCAATGCAACCCTACCTCCTCTTGCCCCTCCGACTCTATCACACCTAAAACAACGAAACCCAGGGATATTCAGTTGCCAATCACATCCCTCCTGCAACCATGTCTCACTAATCGCTACCACATCATACTTCCAAGTATCAATCCACACCTTCAGCTCATCCACCTTTTTTACAACACTCCTGGCATTAAAATATATGAATTTCAGAGATTTCCCAATTTTTAATCCCTGTTTTCCCTCATCTTTAATAACAACATTATTTGCTTTATTTAATCTAAATGCCAAAATTTTAAAAAGTGGAATAACATAATGTGGCTTTGGCTTGGCTTCGCGGACGAAAATTTATGGAGGGGTAAAGTCCACGTCAGCTGCAGGCTCGTTTGTGGCTGACAAATCCGATGCGGGACAGGCAGACACGGTTGCAGCGGTTGCAAGGGAAAATTGGTGGGTTGGGGTTGGATTTTTCCTCCTTTGTCTTTTGACAGTGAGGTGTCGAAATAACCAAAGACTTGCTGATCCAAACCAAGGCTTTTATTAACTAAAAGACTGGAGCATATCACAAGTAGGTTGACCAGTCCAGAATGACCTGGTCTGGCTAGGAGCAATCCTTTAAGACCTGCCAGTAGGTGTGGCTACACTCTCAGCCAATCAGTCATCCTACACTCTTTTCTTTGGCTTGGCTTCGCGGACGAAGATTTATGGAGGGGGTAAAAAGTCCACGTCAGCTGCAGGCTCGTTTGTGGCTGACCAGTCCGATGCGGGACAGGCAGACACGATTGCAGCGGTTGCAAGGGAAAATTGGTTGGTTGGGGTTGGGTGTTGGGTTTTTCCTCCTTTGCCTTTTGTCAGTGAGGTGGGCTCTGCGGTCTTCTTCAAAGGAGGCTGCTGCCCGCCAAACTGTGAGGCGCCAAGATGCACGGTTTGAGGCGTTATCAGCCCACTGGCGGTGGTCAATGTGGCAGGCACCAAGAGATTTCTTTAGGCAGTCCTTGTACCTTTTCTTTGGTGCACCTCTGTCACGGTGGCCAGTGGAGAGCTCGCCATATAATACGATCTTGGGAAGGCGATGGTCCTCCATTCTGGAGACGTGACCCATCCAGCGCAGCTGGATCTTCAGCAGCGTGGACTCGATGCTGTCGACCTCTGCCATCTCGAGTACCTCGACGTTAGGGGTGTGAGCGCTCCAATGGATGTTGAGGATGGAGCGGAGACAACGCTGGTGGAAGCGTTCTAGGAGCCGTAGGTGGTGCCGGTAGAGGACCCATGATTCGGAGCCGAACAGGAGTGTGGGTATGACAACGGCTCTGTATACGCTTATCTTTGTGAGGTTTTTCAGTTGGTTGTTTTTCCAGACTCTTTTGTGTAGTCTTCCAAAGGCGCTATTTGCCTTGGCGAGTCTGTTGTCTATCTCATTGTCGATCCTTGCATCTGATGAAATGGTGCAGCCGAGATAGGTAAACTGGTTGACCGTTTTGAGTTTTGTGTGCCCGATGGAGATGTGGGGGGGCTGGTAGTCATGGTGGGGAGCTGGCTGATGGAGGACCTCAGTTTTCTTCAGGCTGACTTCCAGGCCAAACATTTTGGCAGTTTCCGCAAAGCAGGACGTCAAGCGCTGAAGAGCTGGCTCTGAATGGGCAACTAAAGCGGCATCATCTGCAAAGAGTAGTTCACGGACAAGTTTCTCTTGTGTCTTGGTGTGAGCTTGCAGGCGCCTCAGATTGAAGAGACTGCCATCCGTGCGGTACCGGATGTAAACAGCGTCTTCATTGTTGGGGTCTTTCATGGCTTGGTTCAGCATCATGCTGAAGAAGATTGAAAAGAGGGTTGGTGCGAGAACACAGCCTTGCTTCACGCCATTGTTAATGGAGAAGGGTTCATCCTACACTACAATCTGTACAAATACACATTGGTGATAGAATCTGTACTATCACATATTAATTGTGATAATTAAAAAATTTTTTAAATCCTATATAAATCTAGAGTTATATCCAGAGTTATAATCAAATAATCATTGCACTTGTGATGTTGTTAATACTTCTAGTGTTCATCATTTATTACCATAAAAAAGAACTACAGTAAAACCCTGTTATCCGGCATTCAAGCAACCAGCAATAAAATCACGGGAAATAAATAGATAAAATAAAATATAGAAGTTTAACTTTGGTGCACCTCGCTGTTAGTGCACCAATCATGCAACTAAAGCAGATGGAAAATTCACTTATCTGGCATCTACCAATGCCCATAGGTGCCAGCTACCAGAGGTTTTACTGGATAGTATTTTGGCAAATGCATGGTATATGCAAATAATCACAAAGCTATTATTAATTATTCAGCCCTGCAATGTATTCCGCAGGCTTCTCCAATAAAATAAAGGGAAATCTATTGAATTTACATGAAGTTAAAGTGTTTAATGTCTTCCAAAAATGTTTTTCTCTGATGTATGTGGTCTGAGTTTTTTTTAGTAACATACAACTTTACAAAACACTGGTTAAACTGCACTCGGAGAATCATGTATAGTTCAGATCATCCCACCATAGAAATGATCTGGTTGTTCAGCAGGATGTTGCTTGGAATTGAGCACTTCAGTTACAAGAGGGTGGGATTATTCAGATGGATTTATTTTCGCTGGAGCTAAGGTATATAAAATTATAAAAGCCACAGATAGGGTGGTTGTTTTGGAGAATTTTTCCATGGGAGGGATATCAAAAACAAGAGCACAGATTTCAGAGGAAAGAATTTTCAAGAGAATTTGGGAAGATTTTCTTTTCCCACAGGGAGTGGCTGATTTCTGGAACTCTGCCACTGAAGCTGGAGGAGTCAGATACAATCACTACATTCAAGAGATTTTAAGTCAAGCACTTGCATAGCTATGGCATGGAAGGTTTTGAATTTAGCATGGGAAAACAGCATTAATGTAGAAGGCTGGGGGCGGGGGAAACGACTAGCACATGGTGCACCTGTTACGAGCCCAGAGGACCCCAAAACCCAGCAGCAATAGATATTCACCAAGACAAATGATTACTTAAACAAAAGTTGCTTTTAATTATCTTTAAACATGAAAACATAATCACTTTTAACTTATCACTATTGACTTAGCAAACCTAACTTAACCCCCTTCTAATTCTAACCGCACGTATATGCAATGTGTGTAAATTCAGAAACGTTCTTTGATTCACAGTCCATTCTCACTTGTCATTCCTCCAAGTTCACTGGTTGCAGGCAATTCTTATACTGTGCACAGAATTTAAAATTTATGAAGTTCACCAGGCTTTGGTTCTTGAAAGGTAAATGGTTATTGCTCAGGAAGGTTCTTGTCGGTTTTCAGAGAGAGATTTATTGTTCGCTGGACATCCACAACTGATTCCTTTTTAAATCAGCCACTTCAGTGTCTTGCTGAAGAAACTTGCCCCCTCAATGTTCTCCGGATGATAACCTCTTTATTTCAGACAGCCGGTCTTCTCCTCTTGCTTGAACCACAAGGGCTTTGACCAGGCTGAACTAAGCACTCACAACCCATCTTCCAAATGGGGTTTTCCACAAGCTTGCCAGCTTGTCCTGTTCCAGTCCCAGCTGCTGCTGACTGTAAAACTGTAGAATTGATCTCTCTCTCAGAGAAAAACCTGTTTGACTCTCTGTTTGCAAAACCACATGATCATCCTAGAACAGCAAGTTCTACTCCAGACAATCTGTAGCTCCAACAAGTTCTTTCATCTGTTGCCTTTTTGTAACCAACAATCCATTAGTGAAGTCTCTTGGGCACTCTCCAAAGCTTTTGCAAAGGTTCAGGAGCTGACATGTCTAGCATGAGTAGAGCTCTGATATTTTAAATAAAATCTGTTGCACTAAAAAACCTTCCACTATTTATATCCCAAAAACATATCTATATTCCAAACAAACACAACATAATCTGTCGCACACCACAGAGCCTGTTTCTGTGCAACAACTCTATGACTTTAGCAACCTCTCTGGCCCTAAAATAATAATTTTAATCTTATGGACTCTTGATTTTTTTTTCTAATAAACATTTTGAAATATAATGGGCCTAATTTTACGGGGCATCAGGTCCAGAGCCTCAAGTAACTATCAGTGGTGCCTGCCTGCCTAATGCGATTGTAGCCAGCTCAATTCATCATCAGGATCTGAGAATCAGCCTGCTAAGCACAAGTGAAGGCTAAGATAATAAGAGACATTTAAAAGTAGTTCAAATTGGCTTAATATTTGTAAAACATTAAAATTAATAACAAAAACATCAAATAAATCCTGGAGTCAAATTATCAAATAAAAATAAACAAACCACTTATCTGCATATATTCTAACTTGAATTCAGCACCCACTTTCAAATGAATGGGATTACTCAACCTATGCCAAGGTCAAGCGGTTGGGCTGGATCTGAAGTGGTGAACGCAGCATCAGAGGAGAAGACAAGATACAGCATTATCCAATCTCCACCATGTCCTTGACATCCATGCCTCAGTGCACAAACACCAACATCAAAAATAAACTGAGTAGCTCAGTAGAGAAAGCCAGTGTTTCTCTTTGGAACTGCAAACCAGAAGTGAGCATTTCAGCTCAGTAGAATTTTAAATATAAGGAATATAATTTTCAATTATTTCATTTCAGATAGCCTATCTGCATTTCCAATTTTTACTTAATATAATGTAAACTATTTGCAAAATCAATTTAATATGTTCTTCTTTCTTACTGGTTTGCTGTCTATGAAAATGTTTTTTTTCCACAAGGCTGCTCAGCTGACAGCTGGATGATTGGGATTTGTTTGATTTATTGCCAATTAACTTTGAGAAATATTAGCAGCATGTGTCTTCGCTGATTCTCTAATTAAAAAATCTAAGCCTTTACTTCAGTCATGGTTCTTTGAAAGAGTCATTCAGTCTATTTTAATAGAGAAGAAAACATGGAACATTACAGCACACTACAGGAGGTTCGTTCCATGAGGATGTGTTGAACTATATAATCCTACTCCACAAAAATCTAAGCCTTCTGTGCTTTTCACACATAACCCTTTATTTTATTTACATTCATGTGCCAGTCTAAGAGCTTTTTAAATGACCCTATTGTATTAGCCTCCATCACCAGCAGCAGCAATGCATTCTAGGCATGCAGCACTTTCACTGTGGGGAAAAAAAACTTGCTTCAGGCATCTCCTCTAAACTTTCCACCACTCACCTATTTGTGATTGTTTCCCCGAGGAGAAAGGTACTGGCTCTCTCCCCTATCTATGCCTATCATAATCTTGTATACCCCCATCAAGTCACCTCTCTTCCTTCATCACCAAGGAGAAAAGACCTAGCTCCATCAACCTTAAGAAATTCTCCAAACCAGGCAACATCCTGGGAAATCTCCTCTCCATCCTCTCCAAAGCTTCTCCATCCTGTCTGTAGTAAGGCAACCAGATTTCTTAGACAGTCTTGGACCCCAAGATCCCCGTTCTTTCACACTGTTGAGAATCCTGCCATTAATCGTGTACTCCATTTTCAAGTTTGACCTTCTAAAGTGCATCTCCACGCTTACCCAAATTGAACTCCATTTGCCATTTCTCTGCCCAACTCTGAATCCTGTCTACATTCTGTTGTAACTTATGACAACAACCCTTCAACCTTACTGCCCCACCCCTCTACTTCTTCATCCAAGTCATTTATAAAAATCACAAAATGCAGATCCCTGCAGAATGCCACTACTCACTGACTTCCATGCAGAATACATTCCATCCTCTTCCACTCACTTGACTTCTGAAAACAAGCCAATCTAGAATCCAAGCAGCCACGGTATTATATATCACATGCCTCATGTCTTTCTGAATGAGGCTATGAAGGGTACCTTGTCAAACATCTAATTAAAATCCACAGACACATCCATTGCCCTACCTTGAATATTTTTGCACCTCCTCAAAAAAACTCAATTCAGCTCATGAGGCACAATCTGTCCCTCATAAAAGCTACACTGACCATCCCTGAGAAGACACTACTTCTCCAAATGCTTGCAAATCCTGTCCCTAAGAATCCTATCCAATAGTTTCCCACCCTCTCCCCACAACAGCATCCAAAATGGTATTTGTGTTTTCAGTGGAGCAGATTTGGTAACCAAAAGTAACATTTTAAGGTGATTGGCCAGAGGAGATGGAATAGATTAAATGGCATAGATTAAATGGCATTCTTTCAAAAGGAAATTGTGTAAGTACTGTAGATGAAGGGAAAATATTGAGAAGCATAACAGAAAGAGCAAGGAAAGGCATTCATTTAAAAGCTTTTGTTACGACATAGACCAGCAGTAATAGAAATTCACCAAAATAATATAATCAAAACAATAATTGTTTTTATTAATAACTATTAATAATATAAAATCTTATTTAACTCTAAACTTAACCCCACTATGAGCAAATGTATACATGTGTGTGTGGGGAAAATCCCAAACCATTACAGTTCAGGCACAATTCTGAAGAGATGATTTTAAAGTTTAGTCTTAGAAATCCTTTGCATTGAAATTCAGAGTCTTTAAACTGCTGGTCAAAAGTTTTCAAACTCTCTAATTCTTGTAGATTTGATTTCAGAGAAATATTTCTCCATTCAAATGACTTTTTCACAAATTCCCCTCTCTTGCGTGGAGGTTTCAGAACTTGTTTTTCACATGGATGATTTCACTAACCCAGGCAAGGTTTAGAACTGCCCCCTCTTTATAAAGAGACAGTTGAAGTGGCCCTTCCTTCAAAGCCACTGATTCTGTGTTCCTTCCCTATCAAAGGGAGAATGCACAACAGTATCTCTCTCATTGAAGGTTACTGCATCTCTGACTTCAGAGGAAACATGGTTCAATATTAAAGATGTCTTCTTGAAGGGTCCCAATCACAGGACATCACCGCTGATTTTGTTTGAAGTTTCTCTCTCCCAAAAGTTTACAAGCAAATGCCTCCATTTTTCTGCACAGCCATCAAGCAAAATGGCTGCTTGTTTGACCAGGTGTCTTTCTAAGTTAACATGGCTGCCTTAGGTTTCAATGGATAACAATAATCAAATTGCTTAATGCTCTGAAGTAGCAGTTAAACTGACTCTTTGAGCAAACATTCATTGCCTTTAATATTTCAATGGACAATCACTCCAGTGTTTATTGCTCTGCTTACAGCTGGCCATAGCAGACATGGCATCTCTGTGTGTAAGTGTCTTTGTGTTTTTCCGTTTCCAACCCACAAACCCCCTTTACTAACAATATATTTATAAACTAAAGATTAATAATAACATGATTCTGTAACACTTTACCACAAAAAAAGTATGAGTAGGAGGACAGATATTCAGCATCATTTGATGATTCCCATTGAAAATGTTTTCATGAGAAGTGAAAATTTGTCAATACAAAATAATAATTCGGAAATATGATGGCTATTATTAAAATCTGTATTTATAAAGAAGCTTCATTAATCACTTTTTTTACAATTTAAAATTTTGTTTCTTACGTGATCATATCTTCTGGCTCCTTGTTGGACATTTGTACATTAGTCATACTCATGGATCTTCCCACTTCCTTATCCAAATGTCTAAGAATGCTATCAAGAGCTTTCCTCACTTGTGGGTGATAAAAAGACATTCCTGACAGAGAGAGATTGGAATAGTCAATACACTTCTTCATTCAAATTATGAACAAAAACAAAGAAACTAGATACAGAAAACCGTATGAAGTATTAAAAGCTACAGATATATTTCTGCATAGCATTTTCCCCTTGTGTAAACTGATCATAATGAAATAAAATATTTAGTTAACATAACTAACTCAGCAAGTTTCTCTCGTGTGACAATCTTTGTTTATTTTTTAAACTGTGTCACAGGGAAAACTACAGCAAATTATTTCCTCTCAACATGGGGCGGGCTTGGTTATTGTAATAGTTAGTGCCACGCCATTACAGCGCCAAGCGATCGGGACCAAACATGGGTTCAAATCCCGTGTTGTCTGTAAGGAGTTTGTACGTTCTCCCCATGTCTGCATGGGTTTTCTCCACCATTCAAAAATGTACCGGGGTGTAGGTTATTTGGGGGTAAATTGGGCGACAGACTCATAGGCCGAAATGACCTTTTACTGTGCTGTATGTTTAAACAAAATAAACTACTTCCACACATCCCCAAACCCTATGTGTCCTTTTTGGCAGCTTTAACTTTACATGAAGCAGAGAATAAGCCGGGTACTAAGAAACCAATTTCAGACTAAGCAAAAGAGTTCAAAGGAAAGAGTTTAAAAAGCAGCACGTGAAAGGTGCAATAGCTAAATTTTCCATTCTCATTGGTATCACTGAATGTTGAATATGGAATCATCTGTAGCTATGATGCAGGAGGGAAGGCTTAAGGTTCTTGGGGCACTGAGACACAGTTCTTGGGGTGAGGCTGGCATCTATACCAACCAAATGGACTGCAGCTCAACAGGATTTGAATTGATATCATCCCTGTAACTCTGTTACTGAAGTCTAGGCAACATCCTAGTAAATCTTTTCTGCACTCTTTCAATCTCATTGATATCTTTCCTGTAGTTAGGTGACCCAAAACTGCAAACACTCCAAATTTGGCTTCACCAGTGTACAATTTCACCATAACATCTGAACTCCTTCATTTAATACTTTGATTTGTGAAGGCAACATGCCAAAAGCTCTCTTTATAACCCTATCGACCTGTGACTCCACTTTCAGCGAATTCTCTATCTATATTCCCAGATCCCTCTGTTCTACTGCACTCTTCAGTGCCCTATTATTTACCGTGCATGTCCTTGGTTTGTCCTTCCAAAATGCAACACCTCACACTTTGCAGTAAATTCTAACTGCTATTTTTCAGCCTATCTTTCTGGCTGGACCAGATCCTTCTGCAAATTTTGAAAGCCTTTCCCACTGTCCACAATGCCTCCATTCGTGTCATCTGCAAACTTGATGATCCAATTATCAGCCAGATCATTGATATAGTTGACAAACAACACCCCAGTACTGCTCCCTGAGGCACACCACTAGTCACAGGCCTCAAGTCTGAGAAGCAATCATCCACTACCACTGTCTGGCTTCTCCTGTATAGTCAATGTCAAATGCATTTTACTACTTCACCATGAATACAGAGTGCCTGAACCTCACTGACAAATGTGAGACAATGTCAAAGGCCTTACTTCCATGGAGACAAAATGAATAGCCTTTCTTTCAGATTTCCTCGTAACCTCCTCGAAAAACTTTTTAAGATTAATTAAACATGATCTAGCATGCACAAAGCCATGTTGCCTATCCCCAATAAGTGCTTGGCAATCCAAATACTTGTATATCTGATCTCTGAGAACATTTTACAATATGTTACCTACTACTGACGTCACAGGCTCACCACCCTATAATTTTAATGGGTTAATTTTGGAGCCTTTTTTTAAACAAAAGAATAACATGAGCTACCTCCATTCCTCTGGCACCATACCCATGGCCAAGGACATTTTAAATATTTTTGCCAAAGCCCCTACAATTTCTACATTCGCCTCCCTCAAGGTCCGAGGGAATATCTAGTCAGACCCTGGGGATTTATCTACTCTTATTTTCTTTAAGCCAGCAAGCATCTCTTCCTCTTTAATCTGTGTAGGTTCCATGACCTTCACTGTTTGTTTTCCTTACTTCCCTAGGCTCTGTGCCAGTTTCCTGAGTAAATACTGATGAAAAAAAAATTAAGATCTTTCCCCATCTCTTCTGGCTCCATACATAGCCAAACACTTTGATCTTCAATTTTGCCCTTACTACACTTTTGCTCTTAATATACCTGCAGAAACCCTTAGGATTTTCCTTCACAATGCCTGCCAAAGCAACCTTGTGTGTTCCTTTAGCCTTGTTGATTTCTTTCTAGAGGTTTTTCTTGGATTTTTTTCTTAATTCTCCTCAAATACCTCATTTGCTCCTTGTTGCATATGCCTCTCTCTTTTCTAAACCATATCCCCAATATCCCTCGAAAACCAAGGTTCCCTATGCCTGATCATTTTTCCTTTAATCCTGACATAAATGTACAAACTGTGTACTCTCAAAATTTCACCTTTGAAGGACTTCCACTTACCTCCCATATCCTCGCCAGAAAACTGCTTGTCCCAATCCAAGCATTCTCGATCTTTCTTGTTTCCTCAAAATTGTCCTTTCTCCAATTTAGAATCTCAACCCGATGCCCAGACCCATCCTTCTCCATAATTAACTAAACTAATGGCATTATGATCACTAGATTCAAAATGTTCTCCTACACATACTTCTGTAACCTATCTTGTCTCATTCCCCCATAGGAGACCCAGTATTGTACTCTCTCTAGTTGTTACCTCTATATATTGATTGAGATGAGAATGTAGGGAGAATAAAAATATGGCCCTGTGGTAGCATTAGTGTAAATAGAAAGATGATGGTCATGATATCTCAGTGGGACAAAGAGCCTGTGTCCAAGTTGATATCTCTCCATGAATATTGCAGGTTAAAACTTCAATGCAATGAGATGAGGAAATACAGAGATACAGACACAGAAATATGGCATCATAGTTAACACTGAAATGCGACTTAAAGAGGAGCAGGATTAATAGCAGCTTAATCTCCCTGGTTTCAGGAAAACCAGTTTAATATTCCTTTTTTCAGTGTTCTTCTGGTTTCAAAAACAGGAATTCAAACACCTTGCTTTCAAAGTTTGCAAGAAACATAATGAGGATTGAAAATTGCAGATAGCAGCAATGTAAAATCAGAACCCTGTGTAATAATTGTGATTATGGTTGCAAAGCAACTAGCAATGCCTTACTGTTTGATTAGACTTGGCTGCCAGCAGGAGACTGACACACAGTGTGCAGTAACTGTAATGAAGACTTGCAGCCTCATGGCCTTCCTCATGGTGCTGTTTACAACTTTAAAGTAAAGAACCTTTTCCTTCATCCATGTGTTGTCTAAAAACTCACACATAAGAATACAAGATAAAACATGGTGTCAGAAGTGGGATGAAGGAAATTAGAAGGAAATATTTTAAAAGGTAAAATCTAAAGTCTAAGGGAAAGACTGCTAAGAAAGAAAAATTTAGACCTGGAAAAAGTTGTAGCACTCTGTAGGGCTACAGAAACTAAAAACACAGGCAAAAAAGCTGTTCAGTGAAACTAGCTGCAACATAGATGCAGTGAACAAGAACGGACATAAACAGTTTAACAAAAGCGCGCCAAAATAGAAAGAGAGGCGTGGCCAGTGAACAAAAATGAAAGGGACAATCGAAAGCCATGTCATCGATGCGGTACACAACACCTACCAAAAAAGTGTCCAGCATAGGGTAAAACTTGCTATATGTGCAACAAAAGCAACCTTTATGTCCATTGCTCTAGGAACCAAGTGCAACAAAGCAAGATTCATGCAGTAGATCAAAGGGAGGTAGAAGAATTCTATGTAGATGTTGTGACTGAAAACAAGAAAGAAAACAGATTGGATGTTGAGATTAAAAGTGAATGACATATACATTTCAGTTAAATTGGATACAGGAGCACAAATTAATGTAATATCAGAGATTGATTTTAAGAAGATTAGACCAAGACCAAAGACACATGGAACAAAAGTGAAGTTTACAGGATATTTAGGTATCAATATACCAGTGCAAGGAGAATGCATGGTCAAAGTGAAACACAAGGACAAAGAGCACATGCTAACATTCAAAGGATGTACAGGCCATACTAGGTTTAACAGCCTGTGAGAAACTGAACCTGGTAAAAGGAGTCCTCATTGTGGAAAACGAAGAAGAGACAGTCTATAATAAACTCATTAAAGATGAGCCAACTGACTGGGTGAGTTCATTCGTTGTTGTGCACTAAAACAATGGAAAGCTTAGAATTTGCTTTGATCCAAGAGATCTAAACAGGGCAATAAAGAGAGAACACTTTAAGCTTCTGATGCATGAAGAAATCATTTCACAGTTTGCAAAGGCAAAGTTTTTCAGCAAGTTAGATGCATCATCAGGATTTTGGCAGTTAAAATTGGATGAAGCAAGTTCAAGATTGTGCACATTCAATAGTCCATTTGGCAGATACAGATTTCTAAGGTTACCATACGGAATTGCCTCAGCTCCTTAAGTGTATCACAAAACTATTCATATGGTCTATGAGCACCTGGACGGAGTTGATACCCTCAATGGATGACATCATAATATGGGGAACCACAAGAATGGAGCATGATGAGAGACTAACAAAAGCAAACCTGAAGCTGAATAGAGAGAAATGTCAGCTCAGGGTGACAGAACTAATGTAGGATATAGTGGCAGTGAGGGCATCAGACCAGATCCTAGAAGGGTGTCAGCCATTGGGAACATGCCAAGGTCACAATGCAAAAAGGACGTACAGAGGTTTAATGGAACGATCAACTATATGGGTAAATTCATATCCAACCTCTCAGAAAAGATGGATCCATTGAGAAAATGAAAAGAAAAGAACATTGAATGGGAGTGGGATCATGACCATGAAAAGTCATGGCATGAACTAAAGAAACTGCTCACAGAGGAACTAGTTCTGAGGTTTTATGACCCAGCGAGACCCATCAAGATACCATCAGATGTATCACCTAGAGCTTTTAAGACCTAGTGAGACTCATCAAGATATCATCAGATGCATCACATAGTGGGCTCAGTGCAGTTCTTCTGCAAAAATATGTTGACTGGCAGCCCATTGAGCATGCATCACACTCAATGAAGACACGGAGAAGCGATATGCTCAAATTGAAAAGAAGCTGCTCAGCATCACATACGCCTGTGAAAGATTTCATCAGTTTGTGTCAGGACAAGCAATCAGTGTTGAGACTGACCATAAGCCCTTGATTGCATTGTTCCAAGAGCCATTAAATGAATGTCTACTTAAAATATAAAGAATGATGATTAGGCTGCAACGCTATACAGTGAATGTAATGTACACTTCAGGTAAGCTAATGTACACAACAGACATGTTGTCTAGTGCTGTAGACACGAGAGAGCCCGCAAACACCAAAATGGATGAAGACGAGAATGCCTTTGTGGACATGATCACAAGTGCATTGCCCATATCAGAGGCAAAAATGGAGCTCATAAAGTCAGAGACAAAGACAAAACACTGAGAAAAAACATCTTGGATGGATGGCCCAACATGAAGCAGGACTGCTCACATGACATTTCAGAGTACTGGAACTGCAGGGTGGATCTAAGAGTGGTTGAAGACATCATCTACAAAGAAAGTAAAATCCTAATCCCAAAAATGATGCTAAAAAGAATCCATGGAGGTAATCTCGGAATCAAAAAGTATAAGAAAAGAGCATGAGAGGTGATGTACTGGCCAAGAATCAACTATTATATAAGAAATGAAGTGTCAAACTATATCACATGCTGGAAATATCAAGCAAGCAATCCTGCAAAACCACTAAAGCCACATCCAGCACTATACAGACCTTATCAGAAGGTAGGCACTGACCTATTTGAATGTCAAGGGAAGGACTATGTTGTAGTCAAAGACTATTACTCCCTCTATCCGGAGGGGTGTAAACGGAACACCTCCACTGCCGATGCTGTAATAACAGGTATGAAAGTCATATTCTCCAAACATGCCGTGGAAAGCGAGGTTTTCACAGACAATGGACCCCAGTTTTGAAATTTAAAGTTCCGACAGTTTGCCAAAGAGTGGGTCTTTGTATACACCACATCAAGTCCTCATTTTCCACAGTCCAATGGTCTAATGGAAAAATCGGTACCGCCAGTGAAAAGACTGATGAACAAGGCAAAAGAGAGTGGAATAGACATCTACCGGAGCATGTTGGTATATCGCACAGCGCTGCTGGAATGTGGTATGCCACCAGCACAACTCCTTATGGGACCCAGGCCAAGATCAAACCTACTCATTCAGGAGAACCTCCTAAAAACAAGAGGGGGAAGAAGGTGAGCAAATTCAAAGAACAACAGAAAGAAAAGCAGCAAATGTATTACTTTGACAGAGGAAGGAAAAACCTACCGGAACTTTACCCTGGTGACCAAGTAAGGCTAAAGGACAAAACAAACTTATGGACTCAGAAGGGAACTGTCCTTAGTGAAGTCCAACCAAGATCATACACCATTCAGACAAATGAAGGTGCTGTTCTGCGAAGAAATCATCAAGATCTTCAAATGGGACCAGCCATAGTAGATGGAAAGACGGATACTGTTGAACAACCTGAATGCACATCTGAGAAGACATCGTCTGAGGCAATAACTCAGATTCAAGGACAATCAATCAGGAGATCGTCAAGACACGTGAATCCTCCTAAGAGACTCATTGAGCAAATTTAATAGAATGTTTATAGAATGAAGTAGAGCTATTTTATTCACTCTTCATGTTATAGTGAATGTAAATGTGAACACACAAAACAAGATTAAAAAATGTTACCAATATTTATAATCTTGAAAATTTAAGTTTTTGGTGTTAAAAATTTAAAATTGCAGAGTTATACAAAGAAAACATGTTAGTTAAAAGTAAGCTACTTTTGTTTTAAGAAAGAAAGATAATGATAGTGATCATGCTTGCAAGGCAACTAGCAATGCCTTACTGTTTGATTAGACTTGGCTGAAAGCAGATCTGTAATGGAGGCTTGCAGCCTCATGGCCTGCCTCATGGTGCTATTTATATCATCTTTAAAGTAAAGAACCTTTTCCTTCATCTGTGTGTTGTCTAAGAACTCACATATATGAATACAAGATGAAACACCCTGTATCTGATATAAAAACATAAAAAGTGCTGAAGAAACTCAGCAGGTCTCGTAGTATCCATAGGAGGTGAAGACATATAACCAACATTTCAGGCCAGAGTCTTCTTCAAGGTATGGACAAAAATCAAACAGGTGCTGAAATAAAAGGGCAGAGGGAGAAGGGAGGAGCACAGGCCAATAGACAAAAGGTGATAATAGGACATGTACAGGACAGGAGATGAAAAGGAGAGAACTAATTTGGGGGGGGGGGGGGGGGGAGTGGCCCTGTAAATGCAGAGCTAGAGGAAAGGAGACAGAGGGAAATGGAAAGAGAGTGACAGAGCTAAGTGGAAAGGAGAAATAGGGAGGGGGAGGGGAGAGAAGGGGGGGTTAACAAAAACCAGAGGACTCAATGTTAATGCCATCTGGTTGGAAAGGCCCCAGATGGAAATATGAACTGTTGTTCCTCTCAAATTTGCATGTGGTCTCAGTCTGGCAGTGCATGAGATCATTGTCAAACATGTGGGCATGCGAATGGGATAGTGAATTAAAATTAGCTACCACTTGGAGTTCTCTGCAAATTCACAAGTATGTGGAGGCATGAATGGGAGAAGATGTGGGCATGTGTAACGCTTCTTGCTGTCAAAAGGGAAGGGAGTGATTGGTGGGAAGGGAAGAGTGCATGAGGGAGTCACAGAGGGTGGGTCCTTGTAGAAGTTGGAGGAGAGTGGAAGATGTGTCTGCAAATGTGATCACATAGTACGTGGAGGAAATGGTGGAGGATGGTGTGTTAGATGAAGAGGCTAGTGGGGTAGTAGATGAGGACAAGAGGATTCCTGTCCTTGGGCGTAGAGGCAATGGAGGCCAAGGTAGATGTGCTTGTAATGGAGGATATGCAAGCTGATAGTACTAAGGGGGCAGCAATATTTTTTGAAGGAGGACATCTCAGATAATCTCACATGGAAGACTTTGTCCAGGGAGCAAATGGAATGGAAACAGAGGCATTGCAAGAAAGAAATTGAATCTTTACAGAGGACAGGGTGTGAAAAGGTGTAGTCGAGGTAACTGTGGGATTTGGTGGTTTTATAGAAAATGTCTGTCAACAGTTTGACTCCTGAGATTGAGACAGAGAGTTCTTGAAAGGGGAGATTGTTGCAAGAGATGGACCAAGTGAATTTGAGGTTGTGGTGAAAGTTGGCAGCAAAGTAGATAAAGACAACGAGCTCATCATGGGTGCAAGAGGCAACACCAAAGTAGTCATCAATGACGCGGAGGAAGGGTTGAAGAGCCTTGCCTATATTGGCTTGCAGTATGGATTTCTCTGTGCAGCCAACATGGAAGATAAAGCTAGGCCCATGCAGGTACTCAAGGTTACCCCTTTGACTTGGAGAATGTGGGATGAGCCAAAGGAGAAATTATTGAGGGTGAGAACAAGTTCTGACAGCTGGAGGAGGGTGGTGGTGGAGGAGGACTGACTGGGTCTGTTGTCCAGGAAGAAACAAAAGGTTTTGAGGTATTTGGTATGGGGAATGGAGATGTATAATGATTGGATGTCCATGCTGTTGTTTGAAGTGATGGACAGCATTTGAAGCATCATGGATGTAGCTGGGGAGAGACAAGACTGGGTGGGTGGGGGGGTGGCAGTGTCTGATGAAAGGCTTTCAACATGAAATTTTAACTCTCTTCCCATAGATGCAGTCCAACCTGCTGAGTATTTCCAGCATTTTCTGTTTTTATTTTAAATTTCTAGCCTCTCTTTTTTTTTCAGGCCCAGTGGCAATGTTGCTTATAGAAACAATTCCACAAGAGATGGATGATGTACTAGAAAGCCATGAATCAAATGGAGGAACAAACTGCAGACAATCACATTGCTGTGGGTATACTATCAACATTCAAAATTCTGTAAGTCAAAAATGTAACTGTATTTTAAACATCTATTACTGATGTGAATAAAATGAACCCCCTTTCACACTTGCGTTCCACTAAATCGGCTGTTCAGTGTCCTGAGATAGGAATGGGGGTTTAGCTTTTCACATTTCACCACTCTGAACTGGGACACTGAATGCTTTCACACTTGCAAGGATCCATCCCCAGGGTTAGGACTGTTCTACTGGTGATATCATGACGCATCGAGCGAAAGTGGATCTGCCCTAAATCCTGATCAATATATTATAATCTTATATTTGAACAAAATTAATCATGCCTAATTATAACAATTAAGCTTTATGTTCCGCACAGTATGGGCCTTTCAGACCCTGTTGTTGTGCCGACCAATATAAATCTTTATAAGGGACCCTGGGAAAGTGCTAACAATAAAAACTAATAACAGACAATTTTTAAATAGCATGAGAAAATTGGTCGCACTATCGCATACAATTTATAAATACTGTGGTGGAAAAAGTGATGGCAGACCCTCCCCCAAAATTCCCTGAGAATTCCAGCTGCATGCACGGATCACTCATGGAGCGGTTTCTCTGCCGCACAGCATTCTGGGAAATTAGGTCTGCCATCACTTTTCCCTCCACAGTCGTTATAAATTGTGCACTATAGCACTACCAACTTTCCCACGCGGTTTAAAAATTGTCCGCTATTGCTAGATTTCCTTTCTCTCTCTCTCTCCCACTGCAACTTTCCCACAGCAAAGTTTAAACCTTCGTTTTAATCTTTTCTTCCTTCACATTCCCACACTCACGCAAAAACTTGGGTCATTTCAATCCCACAATGCACTTTCCCATTCTACACTTGCCTGATTGCACTGCCAGTGCCTGCAGATGCCAGGGATTGTACTAGGGGTCAAGGCTGTTAATTCCTGGTGTGAGATGATGTCATCTGACACCAGCGTTGAGGCAATTTCCTTTCACACTAGACACTTTAAAGGCTGATTTGCCGTTAATTCCTGGGACCATTTGCAAGTGTGAAAGGAGCGATTGATACTGCAGATTCCTTCAAAAATAATTTTTAAGAAGTTTTTAAATCAATACACGACAAGCCCAATAATAAAGTGTTCTTAGCTGGTTTAGGGAACAAAGCTAGATAGCATTTTCAAAAATTCAATTATACTTTAGTTAAATTTTGTACTGTTATGAAAAGTTCAAAGATAATCCAACAGTTGGCAATCTGAATTGGAGTAAAGACAATTTTTTTTAAAAAAAGAGTGAGATGTGACTACACAAAAAAAAGTAGCTATTTTAAAGAGTCAAGGTAATGGAAGGCATTACAATGGGAAACTATGGAGTTCAGGACAAATATGCTCTTATGAAGAAAATAAGAGGAGGAATGCAAATCATACATGTTGAGGAACAAAGTGTCGAATGGACTGAAAGGGAAGCATTTAATACTGAGAGCTTAATCTTGGAGAAAGCCTAAAGCAGCAAATATCATAGTGAAATTGGTAATGATATTTGGAAGGTACAAGGATGCTTGGAAAATATTGACAAGTTTATTGGGAAACATTTTTTTTAACTTAAAAAATGTAAAGGAATAACAAAAGAAAGAGAATGGTTGACTAGGGATTGAGAAAGTAACTCTGGAATTCAAGTGGACGTCATCAGTATGGCTCCATGTAAATACATGGTACCTGTTTTTGTCAAAGAGAGAAATTATATTTGTCAAAGATAGAAATTATATAAATATTTGAGTTAAGAGGGAAGGCTGCAAGTCATTGGATATGAAAAAGATGGGAAGTGAGCACTTTTGCTCTGTCCGCACCAATGCCAGGGACCTCCCAGTGGCCAACCATTTCAGTTCCACATCACATTACTATACGCACGTCTGTCCATGGCCTCATATACTATCCTACCAAGACCACCCATAAATTGGGGAAGCAACACCTGATTTTCCGTCTGGGTACTCTCCAGCCAGATGGCACAAACAATGGCTTTTCTGGTTTCTGCTAACTTGCTCCCCTTTCCCCCACCCCTCCCATCCCCCTGTCAGTTCTCCTCCCCCCCACCAACTTCCCTCTCTGCTCACCTAGCCATCCGTCCTTCCTTTTCTTGCTGCTATGCCCTCCATTCCTTCTCCACCTATTACCTTTGCGACCTCACCTCTCCCCCTTTACCCCTTTTATTTGGATGCCTGCCAGCATTTTTCAATAACTCGACGAGGGGCTCAAGTCTGAAAAGTCAGTTATGTAATTTTATCTTTGCTATATAAAGGACACTGTTTGACCTGCTGAGTTTCTCCAGCTTTGTGTGTTTACTTAACCAGACTGTTCCAGTTCTTGGTGGTAGCTCACCATCATCTTTTTACAGACAATTAAAGGTGGATGATACCAGATTCCAAATTTGAATTTTTTAAAAATGGGAACATATACTACAAAGTGATCTAAGAAATATGGATTAGAGATATTGTGCATTGCAAATTCAGTAATCCTTACAAGGAGAAGGATGTGTAGATGAGATAATTACACAAGCACAGTTAATAACCCTCTTTCTTGACAGAGAATGTAAGAGTAAGGTGGTCATGCCGCAAAGGGTGTATGATTTTATGACCAACCCTGCTTCCAAATGATCACAAAGGAGAAGTGAATTTAAGCAGAATGATTTTCAAATACAAATTCATTTTTTTTAAATTACAATTCTACTTCAGATGACATTCTCAACTTCATTTAATTAGCATCTTTTCTCAGAAAGTGAAACAAATCTACACTATGCTTAAAGAGATGCAACTTACAAAAAAGGAGCATCAGTTAATATTCTTTGAAGATTAGCCAAGAAGGGGTTCCTTAAAGGTATCAAAAATGATTTTGCTTCAAATTCTGGCTGAAGATAAAAATATCTTTCTCCCTTTAAAGGCATATGTCCTACTTTTATCAAGAGCATTGGCTTAATTGGTTTAAATATAAAAACAATGCAATGTGATGATTATTCAAAAATGTGGAAGAATGATAAGAACTTGCCACTTTGAATATATTGACCAGGGAAATGTGGCTTATAAGAGATTATTTAGAGCAACATGACATCTCTAGGTGTAAAAGGTCACCGAAATATGAGCATAGAATTTTACCAAGATTTGAAATCTACAATCATTTATTCATGATTCCATGGATAAAAACAGCAGTAACACAACCCCACTACTTGCCTTGATGACTGTTTGGTTGTCTAATCATTCTCATTGTGGACACAATTTGACAAAAGTATCCCACCACTTTCAGCAGTAACAGTGTTGAAAATTTTGATTTATTTAAATACCGGACAATTAAATGTCATAAACTGATGGAAGAGAATACAACGCTTCATTCAACAATGATTTACAATCTGAGGCAAAGCTAAACCTTTTGGGAAAAAATACAACTATTTACTCCTCCAAAACTATCTGTTATGTTTCCACAATATAAGAAAGTAATTTATAAAAAGAATAAATATGCAAATATAAATTTAATCATAGAAAACCAACCTATTACTTTGGCTTCTTCATCAGTGAGGGTTTTGTTCAAGAAAGTCTTCTTTACTCGCAGTGTGCTACCTGATGGTAGAACAACTCCTGTTGTTGGCATTGGAGGTTCCCCATCTTTCTGCTGTAAACTATCTGCAATTACTAGAAATGCTCTCAACCCAATGTTCATTCTCTGCATTAAAAAGACATAACCTTGTTATTTCAATTATAACAAATTCATTTAATTAATAATTTAAGTAATTCCATTTAATAAAAGTGGGAATGAACTTAAAAGCATGCACATTTTAAACCAATGACATGTAAAAATATTTTGAACAATTGAATACAGGGGAGCAGTTGATGGGGCATTTGAGTTCAACAATTGAAGGGCAATTGAGGTCAGGTGACCCAAACATCACTATAAAAGGACTGTGTCGCTGAGCAGTCTGTAGAAGAGATTGAGTATTCTAGATGGCACGTTACTTCTCTGGTGCCAGGGTCTGAGATCAATTTCAAGGCATTCTCAGGAGGGAGCGTGAGCAGCCAGATGTTGTGGTCCATGCAGGGACCAATGATGTTAGAAGAAAGAATAAGGAGGTCCTGCAAAGAGAGTTCAGGGAGTTAGGTGCTAGGTTGAAGGACTATGTAGCAGAGCAGTCATCAAAGAAGCAGGCTGAGTCAGAATGGAAAGCCTTTGGCTCAAAGGGCTTTGGTGAAGAGGGGCTGAAGTGGTGGTGCAGAAGTAAGAAAGGGCCACCCTATTTAAGGAACAAAAAGGATTCAGCAAAAAGCACAGGTTTTAGATATCATACTTTTTTCCTCTAGTCATAAAAGTGGAATACAGCCAAGGCAGAGAATGGTCCTCTTGCAGAATGTGGGTTGCCAGGGATGCCAGCAGTATAGAGTTCAGATTGAGTTCATGGCATTTTCAGGAGGGAGAGTGAGCAGACAGATGTTATGGTCCTTGTAGGGACCAATGACATCGGTAGGATGGGTGAGGAGGTCCTGCAAAGAGAGTTCAGGAAGTTGGTGCTGGGTTGAAGGACAGGACCTTCAAGGTTATAATTTCAGCATTGCTACCTGTGCCACATGCTAGTGAGGTTAGAAATGGAAGATAATGCAGCTTAGCATGTGGCTAAAGAGATGGCGCAGGAAGGAGGGATTCAGATCATTTGGCTCTGTTTCAGGGCAGGTGGGACCTGTTCCAATGGGACAGTTTACTTTTGCACTTGAGGAGGACTAATATCCTTGGGGAAAGGTTTGCTAGTGTTGCTCCGTGGGTTTAAACTAGATATGCAGGGGGATGGGAACCAGATTGCCAGAGCACATAAAGGAATGGAGGGGGGCAAAGATGATGTGAAAATTGCATGCACTGTTAGAAGTCAACAAGTTGTATGTGGTCCAAATATTTTCAGGTTCATTAATTTCAATTCAAGGAGTATTGTAAGAAGGCAGACGAGCTTAGAGATGCATTGTGGCATTTGTGAAAATTGATTGCAGGAGGGGCAAGACTGACAGCATAATGTTCCAGGCTTCCATTGGTTTAGATGCGAGAGAACAGGTAGGATGAAAATGGGAGGAGTGGCATTGCTTGTCATGGAAAATGTTAGAGCTGTGCTCAGCAGTACAGGCCAGAGGGCTCGTCTACTGAGGATATATGGGTGGAGTTGAGGAACGGTAAAGGTATGACCACACTCATGGGTTATAATATAGATTTCCCAATAGTCAACAAGAATTTAAAGAGCAAATCTGTAAAGGATAACGGACAGCTTCAGCAAACACAAGGTTGTGATAGTAAGAGATTTTGATTATCCATTCTGACTCAATATGGGATTCCCATATTGTAAGAGGGCTGGGTGGCTCGGAGTTTGTCAAATGTGTTCAGGAGAGTTTTCTAAATCAATATATAAAGGTACCAACTAGAGAGCGTGCAATACTGGATCTGCTATTAGGGAATGAGACAGCCATGTGACGGGAACATTTTGCATCCAATGATCATAATGCCATTAGTATCAAGTTAATTATGGAGAATGATAGGTTTGGGCCTCGGGTTGAGATTCTAAATTGGAGAAAGTCAAATTTTGAGGAAATAAGTAAGGATCTCGAATGCTTGGATTGGGATAAGTTGGGCAAGGATGTGAGAGGTAAATGGAAGACCTTCAAGGGTGAAATTTTGAGAGCACAGAGTTTGTATGTTCCTGTGAGGATTAAAGGCAAGGTTAGCACGCATAGGGAACCTTGGTTTATGAGTGATATTGGAGATCTGGTTTGGAAGAAGAGAGGTGTGTAGCAGGCATAGGCCACATGGAGCAAATGAAGTACTTGAGGATTACAAAATATGCAAGAAAAACCTCAAAAAAGAAATCCAGAAGGCTAAAAGAAGACGTGAGGTTGCTTTGGCAGACAGTGTGAAAGAAAATACTAAGGGGTTCTGCAGGTATATTAAGAACAAAAGGATTGTAAGGGACAAAATTGGTCCCCTTGAAGATCAGAGTGGTCAGCTGTTTAAGGTCACAAAAGAGATGGGGGGAAGATCTTAAATGTGTTTTTTTTTAAATCAGCATTCACTCAGGAAATGGGCAGAGAGTCATGGGAAATAAGGAAAACAAGCAGTGAAGTCATGGAACCAAAACAGATTAAAGAGGAGGAAGTGCTTGCTGCCTTAAAGCAAATAAGGGTGGATAAATCCCCAAGGCCTGACAAGATATTCCCTCAGGCCTTCAGAGAGGCAAGTGTAAAAATTGCAGGGGCTCTGCCAGAAATATTTAAAATGTCCTTAGCCATGGGTGTGGTGCTGGAGGACTGGAGGGTAGCTCGCATTGTTCCGTTGTCTTTTTAAAAAAGGCTCCAAAAGTAACCCTGGAAATTATACGTCAGGGAGCCTGATATGTCAGTAGTAGGTAAATTATTGGAAGATGTTCTAAAAGACTGAATGTACAATTATTTGGATACCCAAGAACTGAATAGGAATAGTCAACATGGTTTTGTGCGTGATAGGTCATGTTTTACCAATCCTATAGAGTTTGTCAAGGAGGTTATCAGGAAAATTGACAAAGGAAAGGCTGTAGATGTTGTCTCCATGGACTTCAGTAATGCCTTCGACAAGGTCCCGCATGGGACATTAGTCAGGAAGGTTCAGATGCTAGGTATTCATGGTGAAGTAGTAGTGAAATGAATTTGACAATGGTTAGACGGGAGAAGCCAGAGCGTGGTGGTGGATGATTGCATCTAAGACTTGTGGCCTGTGACTAGTGGTGTGTCTCAGGGATCAGTGCTGGGCCATTATTGCTCCAGAAACCAGATCAATGATATGGATGATAATGTGGTAAATTGGATCAGTAAGTTTGCAGATGACACTAAGATTGGAGGCATTGTGGACAGCGTAGAAGGTTTTCAAAGCTTGCAGAGGGACCTGGACCAGTTAGAAAAATGGGGTGAAAAATGAGAAAAATTTAATGCAGACAAGTATGAGCTGTTGCATTACGGAAGGACAAACCAAGAAAGGACATACACGGTGAATGGTACAGCACTAAGGAGTGTGGTAGAGCAGAGGGACCTGGGAATACAGATACACAATTCCCTGAAAATGTTGTCACAGGTCGATAGGGTTGTAAAAAGAGCTTTTTAGCCTTTACAAATCAAAGTAATGTGTCTAGGAGTTGGGATGCTATGGTGAAGTTGTATAAGACATTGGTGAGGCCAAATTTCAAGTATTCTGTGGAGTTTTGGTCATCTAACTACAAGAAAGATATCAATAAGATAGAAAGAACGCAGACAAGATTTACTAGGATGTTTCCCGGACTTCAGGAACTGAGTTACAGGGAAAGGTTAAACGGGTTAGAAAAATGAGGGGAGATTTGATAGAGGTATTTAAAATAATGAGGGGGATAGACAGAGTAAATGTAGATATTCTTTTTCCACTGAGGGTAGGTGAGATACACACCAGAGGACAGGAGTTAATAGTGAAAGGGGAAAAGTTTAGGGGGGAATCTTCTTCACACAGAGAGGTGGGAATATGGAATAAGTTGCCAGCTAAAGTGGTGAATCTGGTCTCCATTTTAACATTTGTGAAGAATGTAGACAGGTTCATGGATGGGAGAGGTGTGGAGGGCTATGGACTAGGTGCAGGCCAGTGGGACAATGCACAATAAAATGGTTTGGCACAGACTAGAAGGGCCAAAGGGGCCGGGTTCTGTGCTGTAATATTGTATGGTTCTAATTAACAATCAGCAAATAGCTTTACTATAATTTCAAGATAAAATTGACTGAGCTTAATTTTGCTTCACATAACCAGTATGCACATATTGGAATATTGGTGCAATGGAATAGACTAAATACTTTTTAAACAGTGACATGAAATCTGTTAGTTACCTGAGAGATCATAATGGTCAATCCTGTACTTGGATATTTAAATATTACTATGTTATAAAATTCTGCATTTAATTTACATTCTTTGGAAGAGAGCCACAATTGATTTTTCAATTTTGCATGTTTTCAGGAGAAAAATTCAGAAACATGGAGAGCATAATTTTTCTTTTTACTGTATTTTAAAGAAAACTATTCTGCATGTAGCAATTAAGTTTAAAGTCCCAGTGTTTTCTTTCTCTTTTCAGTGTGACATGAAAGTCTGCAGACTCTGTGATTGTGGTAAAAATGCAGGAATGCTGGAGGACACTGCAAAATCTGCTGAGTTCAGAATGATTCCAACTCAATAATTCTACAAAATATTGCTTTCCTGTTGATGAGTTCAATGTAGGATTGAGCAGTGATCATTTTAATTTGAAGCAAATTAATTTAGAACCATAAAAACTGAAACAAAAAAGTTTTCTGAGATTAAAATCTCCATCTCCCATACACCAATCGTTTTCTATCAATAGGAATTGCTTTCAAGTGGAAAATACATCATTAAACATTTGTGTAATGTATGGTGACTGAAAATTTTGCACATGCATAAATTCTGCATGAAGATGTTTTTTTTTAAATTTAATTTTTAAAAATTTAGACATATAGCACAGTAACATGCGATTTCAGCCCAGGATCCCATGCCACCCAATTATACCCAATGGCTGACAACTCCCAGTATATTTTGGTGGGTGGGAGGAAACTAGAGCACCCAGAGGAAACCCACACAGACACAGGGAGAACATACAAACTCTTTGTATGGATTCAAACCCCATTTGATTGCCTTCCACTTTAACAGTGTTGCGTTAATATAGTTTTGGGGTTTCTCAACTATCAACAGAGAAAATGTGTTAATTAGTTAAAATCAGACTCACCTCTGGGTTAATGGCAAATGTTTTTGATGGTTTTCCAACACAAAGCAGATCAAATATAATTTCTTTCATTGCAAAATCAAGCCGCTCCTATGGTTAAAACACAAAAGATACTGTTGAATTTCAAGATAGGTTTCCAGCTGCAATTAATGCTCAGTGCTTATCGTTACATTGTTGCTTTGTAGTTACGAGAGAAGCAAGAGACATACCCTTATTCATGCTCCACAGGAGCTCATCGCATCTCTCTTTGCCTGGCTTTCACTTAGTATGGCGATAAGTTGTACATTTCCTTTATTTACCAGCATTCCCCCTCCCCCCACAAAGCATTTTCTCTCCCTCCATTCTCATCTGCTTAAATTTAGTTAATTATTTCCCCACTTAATTATTTAGCCTTTGCTTTCCACATGTCCTTTCAGCTTCACTTAAAATCTTGTTCTGATATGGTGACTTTTCTCTGGTCTCTTACATCTGCCTATAGATTTGAGCTCACTTCTTAGAACTAGATCCCCGAGTGGTTCTTGTTGAAATTTTGTTGAATGTAATGCAGTCAGAAACAGTCTACACAAGTAGAAAAAACTTGATTTCCTGTACTACTCACAGAACATTCTTCAACACATTTCCATTACTTTATTTTTTACTTCAGCTTTCCTCTTCTGCAGTACTTGGTATTTGGATTAATTTGAATTACTATTTAATTTACAGCCATCTCTTTTTCAGAAAAAAAATTCCTTCTGGTGTCCTTTTTGTCAGCAGTCTGAAAACTTGCATTTATTAACAGCTAATCCTCACAGCTGGGTTTATTGACTTCACAATTACATTTAACTTCAATGTGTGTCTGACATTATTGATTTCAGGGATGATTTCCATTGGGTGGATTAAATGCTCTCGTGGAGTTGGGTGGTTGCGGTATTTGTTTAAGTATGGTCATAAATAAGAATTCTTGAATTGGACATTCGCAGGACTGAAATTCAATGTCCATCAGCTGGTGTAAATGATTAATAGATCAAGGTCTTCCCAATGTTCAGCTGGAGAAAGATGTATATAATGCAGGATGAGGTGCTGGACCAAAAGTGCGAAAGCTCAGAAACAAAAGAGAAGTCATAAAAATGATGGCAAGATTGGATTACATGTCATCAGTACCCATGTAATGGGAAAATCCAGAGCTGCAGCATGCAAATAAGAAAGAAGGGGGAAGGCAAGCATGTTCTGAGGTTGCTGGAGGTGACAATCTAGTATTTACACAGATGGGCATCAATTTAGCAAATGCCTGGCTGCAAAAATCAACAATATAGTAGAATAGCTGGAGGGTCCTGCATTACCCTCCACAAATTGTCTCTATTTCCACCCTGATCCTTTGCTTATCTTGCACTATCTGCTCCTTTTTCTCTTCTCTCTCTGACACATAGCAATCACCCTGTCTATATCTCCCAAATCCACCCTTGCACATTCATGCTTTATCCCTCCCTGATTCAATCCTCTATCAGCCCTCTCCTCACTAAGAGGGCAAGATCCCCTCCATGATCAGTCTTTTTTTTTTAAATTTTTTATTTTTCACACCATAAATCACAATAGCCATGATATACACTTTTTCTTTTTCACACATTTACAGTGACTTTTTCTCCCCCCCCCACTCCCTCCTCCCAAGCCACCCCCCCAACCCCCCCCCACTCTCATCCATTTTAGGTATACAATCTAGGTTGCATTAATTCAGTCAGACAATGTTGTCATTCAACAAAAATACACCAGAAATTCTACAGAGTCCATTCTTTTCTTTCCTTCTCCTTCCATCAACTTAGGTAATGTTTGTCCCCGGTAGGTTTTCGCTATTGTATTTAATGTAAGGCTCCCATACTTGTTCGAATATTTCAATATTATTTCTTAAACTATATGTTATTTTTTCTAATGGAATACATTTATTCATTTCTATATACCATTGTTGTATTTTCAAATTATCTTCCAATTTCCAGGTTGACATAATACATTTTTTTGCTACGGCTAGGGCTATCTTAACAAATCTTTTTTGTGCATCTTCCAAGTCAATTCCAAATTCTTTATTTTTTATGTTACTTAGGAGAAATATCTCTGGATTCTTTGGTATATTGTTTTCTGTTATTTTATTTAATATCTGATTGAGATCATCCCAAAATTTTTCTACTCTCTCACATGTCCAGATTGCATGAATTGTTGTTCCCCTTTCTTTTTTACATCGAAAACATCTATCAGATACTGTTGGGTCCCATTTATTTAACTTTTGCGGTGTAATGTATAGTCTGTGTAACCAATTATATTGTATCATACGCAGCCTCGTATTTATTGTATTTCTCATCGTTCTAGAACATAATTTCTCCCATGTTTCCTTTTTTATCTTTATATTTAAATCTTGTTCCCATTTTTGTTTAGTTTTACCATTTGTTTCCTCATTCTCCTTTTCTTGCAGTTTAATATACATATTTGTTATAAATCTTTTGATTAACATTGTATCTGTAATCACATATTCAAGGTTACTTCCCTCTGGTAAACTCAAATTGCTTCCTAATTTATCTTTCAAGTAGGATCTCAGTTGGTAATATGCCAGTGCTGTATCTCCAGTTATATTGTACTTATCTCTCATTTGTTCAAAGGATAAGAATCTACTTCCTGAAAAACAATTTTCTATTCTTTTAATCCCTTTTTTTTCCCATTTTCTAAAGGAAAGGTTGTCTATTGTAAAAGGGAGTAGCTTATTTTGCGTCAATATTAGTTTTGGTAATTGATAATTTGTTTTATTTCTTTCTACATGAATCTTCTTCCATATATTGAGGAGATGGTGTAATACTGGAGAAGTTCTATGTTGTACCAATTTTTCGTCCCATTTATATAATATGTGTTCAGGTATCTTTTCCCCTATTTTATCTAATTCTAATCTCGTCCAGTCTGGTTTTTCCCTTGTTTGATAAAAATCTGATAGGTACCTTAATTGTGCGGCTCTATAATAATTTTTGAAGTTTGGCAATTGTAAGCCTCCTTGTTTATACCATTCTGTTAATTTATCTAGTGCTATCCTCGGTTTCCCCTCTCTCCATAAAAATTTCCTTATTATTTTCTTTAACTCTTTGAAGAATTTTTCTGTCAGTTGTATTGGCAATGCCTGAAATAAGTATAGTATCCGTGAAAAATGTTCATTTTAATACAGTTTATCCTTCCTATCAGTGTTAGTGGTAGCTCTTTCCAATGCTCTAAATCGTCCTGTAATTTTTTCATTAGTGGATTGTAATTGAGTTTATATAATTGGCCTAGATTTTTGTTTATTTGTACACCTAGGTATCTTATTGCCTGCATTTGCCATCTGAATGGGGATTCCTTCTTAAATTTTGAGAAATCCGCGTTATTCATAGGCATTGCTTCACTTTTATTTACGTTTATCTTGTATCCCGACACTTCTCCATATTCCTTCAATTTCTTATATAGTTCTTTTATTGATAGTTCTGGTTCTGTTAAGTACACTATCACATCATCCGCAAATAGACTGATTTTATATTCCCTGTCTTTTATTTTTATTCCTTTTATATTATTATCTATTCTTATCGATTCTGCTAGTGGTTCTATAGCTAGCGCAAACAATAATGGTGATAGTGGGCATCCCTGCCGCGTTGACCTGCTTAAGTTAAATTGCTTTGATACATGTCCATTTACTGTCACTTTCGCTAACGGTCCCTTATATAATGCTTTAATCCAATTAATATACTTCTCCGGTAAACTGAATTTTTGCAATACTTTGAACAAGTAATTCCATTCTACTCTGTCGAAGGTCTCTGCGTCTAAAGCAACTGCTACTGCAGGTGCTTTATTTCCTTCTACTGCATGAATTAAGTTAATAAATTTACAAATATTGTCTGTTGTGCGTCTTTTTTTGATAAATCCAGTTTGGTCTAAATTTACCATTTTCGGTACCTGTTCTGCTAATCTGTTTGCTAATAGTTTAGCTATTATCTTATAATCTGTGTTTAGCAGAGATATTGGTCTATATGACGCTGGTGAGAGTGGATCTTTCCCTTGTTTTAGTATCACTGTAATTATTGCTGTTTTACATGAATCTGGTAAGTTTTGTGTCTCATCAATCTGGTTGATTACATCCAGGAGGGGCGGTATTAATCTATCTTTAAATGTTTTGTAGAATTCTATTGGGAGTCCATCCTCTCCTGGTGTCTTATTATTTGGTAATTTTTTTATTATCTCTTGTATTTCTACTGTTCCAAATGGTTCTGTTAATTTATTTTGTTCCTCTATTTGTAGTTTTGGTAGTTCAATTTTAGTCAAAAATTCATCTATTTTCCCTTCTTTCCCTTCGTTTTCAGTTCGGTATAATTGTTCATAGAATTCTCTGAAGTTTTCCTTAATTTCTTTTGGATTATATGTAATTTGTTTGTCTTTTTTCCTTGTTGCCAATACCATTTTCTTAGTTTGCTCTGTCTTAAGCTGCCATGCTAAGATTTTGTGTGTTTTTTCACCTAGTTCATAATATTTCTGTTTTGTCTTCATTATATTCTTCTCCACCTTATATGTTTGTAATGTTTCATATTTTATTTTTTTATCCGCCAATTCTCTTCTTTTGGTTGTATCTTCCTTTATTGCTAATTTTTTTTCTATGTTTACTATTTCCCTTTCCAACTGCTCTGTTTCCTGATTATAGTCCTTCTTCATCTTGGTTGCATAACTTATTATTTGTCCTCTAATGAATGCTTTCATTGCGTCCCATAGTATAAACTTATCTTCCACTGATTCCGTATTTACTTCAAAGTACATTTTTAATTGTTTTTCAATAAATTCTCTAAAATCCTGTCTTTTAAGTAGCATGGGGTTTAATCTCCATCTATACATTCTTGGAGGGATGTCCTCCAGCTTTACTGTCAGTATTAAGGGTGAATGGTCCGATAGCATTCTCGCTTTATATTCTGTTTTTCTTACTCTATCCTGCATACTAGCTGATAACAAAAATAGGTCTATTCTTGAGTATGTTTTATGTCTAGTCGAGTAGTATGAGTATTCCTTTTCTTTTGGGTTTTGTTTCCTCCATATGTCCACAAGTTTCATTTCTTGCATTGATTTAATTATAAATTTGGTTACTTTGTTCTTCCTGTTAATTTTTTCCCCCGTTTTATCCATATTTGGATCCAAATTCAGATTGAAATCCCCTCCTATTAGTATGTTCCCTTGCGTATTAGCTACCTTCAAAAAGATATCTTGCATAAACTTTTGATCTTCTTCGTTAGGTGAATATATATTAAGTAGATTCCAAAGCTCCGAATATATCTGACATTTTATCATAACATATCTCCCTGCTGGATCTATTATTTCCTCTTCTATTTTAAATGGCACATTTTTGCTAATTAATATAGCCACTCCTCTTGCTTTTGAATTATACGATGCTGCTGTTACATGTCCTACCCAATCTCTCTTTAATTTCTTGTGCTCCAATTCTGTTAAGTGTGTTTCTTGGACAAATGCTATATCTATTTTTTCCTTTTTCAGTAAATTTAGTAGTTTCTTCCTTTTAATTTGGTTATGTATTCCATTAATATTTAAAGTCATATAGTTCAGCGTAGCCATTTTATATTTTGTTTATCTTCTCTTTCCATCATTACCTTTCCTCCTTTTCCATTTCTGTTTTCTTATTTTCAACTCTTTACCAGACAACATTCCTACAACATCCAACATTTTCCTTATTCTCCTATTTCTATCTTCTTTATCCCCAATCTCCCCTTCCCCTCCTGAGTTGTCCTTTATCCCTTGTCGGACAACCACATCTCCCCTCTCCATTTGGATTTGCGAATCCACTCGCAAGCGTCAACTGATTTTGCAGTGACCGCTCTTTTCCCCCACCCAGCCCCCCCCAGAAAAGATTTCACTTTTCATATGTCACAAAGGTCACTCTTTTAATTCCCTCCTTATTCTCTCTATTCCATTACCTTCCCTTATTAATTCTTGTCTATACTATCTATGTTTTCCTCTAATTACAGATACTTTCACGTATGCCCATTGTCTCCATTCACTCTTATACCTCTTTACCCGCATACATATCAATCGTGGTCATTTTTACCCTCATTACCCGTCTTCATCCCTCAGTCTATTTTTGTCTTTACCCACATACATCTCAATCGTGATCATTTTTACTCTCATTACCTGTCTTCATCCCTCAGTCTATTTTTGTAATTGTTCTGCAAATTTTCGTGCTTCTTCTGGATCCGAGAACAGTCTGTTTTGTTGTCCTGGAATAAATATTTTCAATACCGCAGGATGCTTCAGTGTAAATTTATACCCTTTCTTCCATAAAATCGCCTTTGCTGTATTGAACTCTTTTCTCTTCTTTAGGAGTTCAAAACTTATATCTGGATAAATGAAGATTTTTTGCCCTTTATACTCCAGTGGTTTGTTGCCCTCTCTTACTTTTTCCATTGTCTTCTCCAGTACCTTTTCTCTTGTAGTATATCTTAGGAATTTTACTACAATAGATCTTGGTTTTTGTTGTGGTTGTGGTTTAGAGGCCAATGCTCTATGTGCCCTTTCTATTTCCATTTCTTGCTGTAGTTCTGGACATCCTAGGGTCTTAGGGATCCACTCTTTTATAAACTCCCTCATATTCTTGCCTTCTTCATCTTCCTTAAGGCCCACTATCTTTATGTTATTTCTTCTGTTATAATTTTCCATTATATCTATTTTTTGAGCTAGTAGTTCTTGTGTCTCTTTAGTTTTTTTATTAGATTCCTCCAATTTCTTTTTTAAGTCTTCTACCTCCATTTCTGCTGCTACTGCCCGTTCTTCCATCTTGTCCATTTTTTTCCCCATTTCTGTTAAGGTCATATCTATTTTATTCACTTTCTCTTCTGTGTTGTTTATTCTTCTTCTTAAATCATTGAATTCCTGTGTTTGCCATTCTTTAAATGACTCCATGTATCCTCTAACAAGAGCAAGTATATCCTTTACCTTGCCTTTCCCTTTATCTATTTCACTGTATTCTTCCTCTTCTTCTTCCTCTGGGTTGGCCATCTGTTGTTTCTTTGGTGCCCTTTCCTCCTCTTCTTTCTTGTTTCTATTGTCTTCTGTGGTCTCTTCTTGCTGCAGGTGTTCTGCAGCTGTCATTGCTGGCTGTGGAGATCGACTCCCCAGCTGGTCCCCCCTCCCGTCGGTGTGTTTTTTTTCATGCCCGGTTGCGCACTTTTACTCGGCTCTGTGAGCCATTGTGGTAGTTCTTTTTCTACCGACCTGAGGTAGTGGGCTCCTCTCTCCACAGCGGGCCTCTTCGGACAGGTAAGGCCTTCACCTTTTTCCTCCGTTGTCTTCTCTTCCTCTCTTCTTACCGTTGATTTTGATTTTCCTTCTTTTGTCTCCATCTTCTTTCCACCTTTATACTCACTTTTCTTTAACTTGTATTTCTGTGCCTTTGTATTTTCTCTTGTTTCTCCAGACTTTTCTGGAGAGGGCTGGAGTTCACCGTCCGGCCACTACTCCATCACGTGACTCCTCCTCCATGATCAGTCTTCATGAAGTTTTGACCCAAAACCTCAACAATTCTTTCCCACCCCTTGCCTCTATTAATTCTGCTCAACCCACTGAGTTCCTCCAGCCAATTTTATTTCACTCCAGTTCCAGTATCTGTCGTCTCTTGGCTCTCATGAATCAGTGCTAGATTTCTAAGTCACGACAGTGAGAGATTTTGAGGTGAGAAATTGCAGGTAACAGCATTGCCATATGCTTTCTGCTTTTGTGTTCCCAGGGATTTTTCACAGAATGCACTAATGACAGAGTGACTATTCAAGTTGGTGGCTGGGTTGCCAATTAGGATGTATTATCCTGACTGGCGTTGAACCACTTGAATGTTATTGATCCAGCACTTAGAAATGCAATCAGAGAGCACAACACCTTCTTCTCCTAACTTCAATCTGATAGATGGAAAGATTTCAATTAGTCAGGAAAAGAGTCTGTCAGCATATAATCCCCACTCTCTGACTTGGTCTTGTAACCAAAATATTTACTTGGCTAGCCCAATAAGTTTCCTCTGGTCAATGGTATTGTCCAGATATTGGCGCTGAGGGCATGCTAAATTAAGAAAATGTAATTTTTAAAGAAGTGTACCATCTCATTTTTCCAATTAATGAAATTAGCTTACAAAACAGTACAATTTGCAAATACATGTAGATGTATTTGACAATTAAGATCAATTGCTGGAAAATTATGCCTGTTATTTACAATTTCCCTGCTAAAATTAATTACTTATTTTGAAGTCTGATCCTACTTTAACAATAGGATTCGTAAGATATTTGCTGAGGCAATTCCAGGTTGAATTAATTTTGAATTAACACTTTTTTTTTAATTTTTAAAGATGGATGAGAAATAATCAATATTTCATTTTCCGTAAGTTTGCTTCTTCTTAAAACTGCTATTGTCAAGATATTGTGCTAAATAATTCTTAAAAATTATTACTCTCTCATGCTTGTGCCTGTTGCTCAATCTGCTATGAACCCTATTCCTGCCAGTGCAGTTATGTCGTCCTGTCTGAAACTTGCAGTTATCACTACCTTCTCCAGGGAAACCACAATTCCCATCTTTTGGAGCTTATACCCAACATTTCTGTGAGACTGCTCCCATCACTTCTTTTTGCAGGACCCTACCACCCTACTCAATTGCTCTTTTGGGGTTCAGTACAACCACATGTATATAAATACAAAATTTTGTGCAAATACAACTTCTATGATGGTGAACTTGGCAAGTTCATGAGTCCAAGTTGTAAGTGCTCAACATTCATGGATAGTTACTTTCTGGATTTATGGCTGAATATCATCCCAGCCTTGATGCACATGAGGATCCGAAGGGATGCAAATGGAATCAACAGCAAACATTTCTTTTCTGAACATACGGAAGGTCATTAGAGGGAGAGCCAAGAAGATGACCTTGATAACTCCCTGCAACATTAGTTTATGATTGAATCTCTTCCATTGTTTTAACTATAATAACCAGAATTGAATGATCCTGGTAGAACCCAAACTGATACTATTGAGGAGCTTGTAGGTAAATGATCATCCATACCCTCCCTGTTGCTATTGGCTGGTGTTTTGGGAATAGGTTGGGTGCAAATTAACCTATTCAATTTTGGCAGAAATTCCCAGAGCAGGTTATTTTCAGGCTGGGTGAATTGCCATTTCAGTCAATGCCAACCACTTTTTTAAGATGGCTTGATATATTAAAAAAAACTTTGGATCCATTTTCAAATTACAGTCATGAAGGCCCAGATTTTGCAGTTCTGAATGTGACCATTGGAGAAGAAATTGGTGTCAAGAATATACAACTGGCAATCTCAGAGCAACAAAAGATAAATGCCAATGTTAAATTTAGTAAAAATTAAGCATTTTAAGTGGGACAGAATTATAAAATGTTACACCAGATCATGTTTCATTATTTTTCATCCAGGTTAAAGGAGGTAAAAATAAAAGTCAGAAATTTAATTTTATGATTGACAAAAAACATTACTGTGACAATTAATGGAGAAACTATACCTGAGCAATAAACTGGATGATCTTCACAAATATGTTCAGAGGCGTATCACGTGGAACCACACTGCGAGAGCCTTTGGGGAAAAGTGCTGAGACGATACTCAAAAGGCGACTGTTTAATTAAAAAAATGAAGTATAGATTAAAACTTGACCAGCACTTATGTGAAGAATATGTATGAAACTGTAGCCTATAAAATAATTAAAAAAAAAGATAATATTGAGAAACAAGAAAGTCTGCAGACTCTGCGATGTTAATAAATATATACAAGTGCTGTAGAAATTCACCAGATCACGCAACATACATTGGAAGCAAAGGGTGACCAACATTTCAGGCCTGAGGCCTTTGTCAAGGCAAGCAGACACCTGAATAAAAAGGTGGAGGGAGGGGAGGAGAGGAGGTAAGAATGGACAGGGAGAAAAATACATCAACAGGCAAGAGATCATAAGCGGATATGGGTGGGAGGGCAGAAGAAACAATCTGAGAAAGTGGTAGGGGGAAGCTCTCTGAATGGAGGGGGAAGGAGGTGGACAGCTGAAGGAAAGGAGACAGAGAGAAAAAGAGACGGGAAGCAGACTAATGGAAACTGGAGAAGGCGAAGTTAATGTCTCTCGTCTATGGCCTTATGCACTGCCAAACCGAAGTTATCCGCAAATTGGAGGAACAACCCTAATGTTCTATATGGGCATCCTCCAAACAGATGGCATCAACTTCTCCAGTTTGCATGACATGGACAAGTTTGGTTGTAGGGCTTTTTTTTGTGGTGTAGAATTCAGAAGTTATGGCACAAGCACTAGGTCAAGTTTCAAGGCAGAGACAGAAAAATTACTTTGAAAAGTTGACCATAATTTCAGGTCATGAGGATTTGCATAAAAACCCCAAAGTAACTGCTATTACGCAGGGATATATTTTGGTTGTGGCGAACTGCCACATTTACCCTGAAATATGCAGCTCAACGACTTTATAATTAACCTTCAATAACATAGGACAGCTTTCCATGTTCCATAATCTTAGTAGATTTAATAGATGCAGATTTTTGATACTGCATCTTGTAGGTGAATCTATAACTACCAATCACTTTATTTAAAAAAAAGTCACCCATTTAAGCAGAGATATGGGGATTTATTTTTCCAGGGGATACAAGTCTTTGGAGCTCTGCTTCCAACATCCTTTGAGGAAGAAAGTGTGAAAAATTTTAAGACTGAATTGTATTAAGATGCAGAGTTGAAAGGTTCTGAGAGTGCAAAAGAATGTGGATTTGAGGTAACAAGTAATAATAATCTTATCAGAAGAGCAGCTAGAGATGCCAAGTAGTCTATTCATGTTTCTAATATAAATGTTTGCATATGGATAAGTTTAAATAAATTGAATTACACATGAAATGTAAAAATCATTTTTGAAAGTGTTGACATTTTTCCACATTTATCTTTAAAAACTGCAAGTCATCATTTGTAATGTGTGCATTTTTGAATAATTTGAGCTTATCATTGTTATTCTTTTACCACACATAAGTCAATTGCAGACTTATGTCTGTAGTTCTGAATGTGACCATCGGAGAAGAAATTGGTGTCAAGAATATACAACTGGCAATCTCAGAGCAACAAAAGATAAATGCCAATGTTAAATTTAGTAAAAATTAAGCATTTTAAGTGGGACAGAATTATAAAATGTTACACCAGATCTCCTTCCCAGCTGCTGCTCCACATCCACTCTAAGAAACATCACATATCCTGTTCTAAAGGTAAACATTCCCCTACATGCCAAATTTTTAATACAGCTCAATGTGTTTCAGAATTTTATAGATGCTTAACAACAATTTATTGATATTTCTAGAATAATTTCTAGAATGCCTGTACCTACCTTTGTGTCACAGTGTTGCTTTCACATTTTATTCTGATTACATATACCCACAACAACCTATACAGTGATTCCAGTGCAACCCGAGACATTTTGGGATCTTTGTTCTAAAGGAGAAAAACAAAAAGTTTTGATTGCTATTTATCAAATATTGACTGATACCACAAATGTGCATGTTACCCAACAGATGTCAAATTTATCCACAAAACAGACTGAATGTATAATAAATACAATCAACTGTTTAAATGACAGAGGACCCAAGTCCTCATCTGTGTTAATTTTTGTTTCATTGTGATGTTGCGGCACACTTGCTCAGGGCAAACCGGCCCAGCTTGTAATGCCACTTGGCGGGGCAGCCCTGGGAAGATGGCGCCGTTGGGGGTTTCTTCCTCAAACTTCCTGCCCTAGGCAGTGTGGTGACATCATCACGCACGTGGTGACCGAACCAACGCAGCCCTTAAAGTGGCATGCACCAGATTCAAATAAAACAATTATTAACGACCCTCAACGTGGTGGCTGTGCTTCTTACACTGCTCACACCACCACAGTGGTGACGCCAACAAGCCCAGATGTTTTTCTGGACTCAAGTAACATGGATTCGCCAGAGGTTAACGTTGTTTCCATCGAGCTTCCCCCCTTTTGGACCCACCGCCCAAGAACGTGGTTCGGCAAGCGGAAGCGCAATTCCAGCTTCGCAACATCTCCGCAGACACCACGATGTTTTACCACGTCGTGAGCGTGCTGGACCAAGACACGGCAGCGAGGGTGGATGACCTCGTCCACCACCCCCTGGCTATGGGCAAGTATACTTCCCTCAACGATCTGCTGCTGGGAACTTTCGGGCTCACTCCCCAGCAACGGGCTTCCAGGCTGCTACACCTGGATGGGCTTGGGGACCGTAGTCCCTCAGTGCTGACCCTGGCGGAAGACCATAAGCCGTGTTTTCTCTTTCGCCAGATATTCCTGGAGCAGATGCCGTAGGACATCCAACTGCACCTTACGGATGAGGACTTCTCAGACCCGCAAAAAGCAGCGGCCCGCGTGGATGCCCTCTGGCGAACGAAGAGGGAGAACGAGGCATCCCTCAAACAGGTAACACGACTGGGACCCAGCCACCTACAGGCTGCCCCCAAGACCAAGCTGGAGGAGAGCCAGTGCTGGGGAGTGCAAGCCCATAAGTGCCGACAACCCTGCGGGTTTCAGGGAAACGGCCAGGCCAGCCGCCATTGATGGCTGTGATGGCTGGCCATGTGAACAGCCTCCTTCATGTTACAGACAGATCCACCACCTGTCGCTTCCTGCTGGACACAGGGGCCGAGTTGAGCGTCCTCCCCCCCCACCCCCACGGCCTTAAAGACTCGCACCCGATCTTGCGGTCCAACCCTGCAGGCGGCTAATGGCTCCACCATCAGGACCTATGGCACCCGCAGGGCTCAGATTCAGATTGAGAGGAAGAAGTTCCTCTAGAGATTCGTCCTGGCCTCAGTGGGCACTGCACTGTTGGGGGCTGACTTCCTGAGGGCTCACCGTCTCCTGGTTGACATGAAGGGCAAGAGGCTGGTCAATGCCCACACATTCCACTCCATACAGTTGGACACAGCAGATGCCGGCAGGCCCGAAATCGCCGCCATTACCACCGCTAGGGACGAGTTCTCCAACATCCTCCACAAGTTCCCTGCCATCTTGGAGCCGCGCTTCAACGCCGCCCTGCCCCAGCATGGAGTCTTCCACCACATCGCCACGCAAGGCCCCCCGTTGGACGCTAGACCCAGATGGCTGCCACCTGAAAAACTCCAGCAGGCAAAAGAGGAGTTCTCCAGGCTTCAGGAGCTGGGAATAGTCCGGCTCTCAGAGAGCGCCTGGGCATCGCCGCTCCACATGGTCCTGAAATCGTCTTGGGGCTGGAGACCCTGCGGGTACTACCGACGGTTGGACGATGCAACCACCCCCGACAGGTACCCAGTGTCCCACATACAGGACTTCTCCGCCAACCTGCATGGCAATGGATTTTCTCCAAAGTGGACCTCGTGCGATGATATCATCAGATCCCGGTGCATCCAGACGACGTGGGTAAGACGGCCATCAACACCCCCTTTGGCCACCTCGAGTTCCTCTGCATGCCCTTTGGTTTAAAGACGCAGCTCAAATATTCCAGCGCCTCATGGACACAGTGGGCAAGGATTTGGACTTTGTGTTCATCTACTTGAATGATATACTGATTGCCAGTCGCAACTGCGAAGAGCACAAAGCCCACCTTCACACCCTCTTTGCCCGAATTGCGGATTTCGGCCTTACGGTCATTGGGGCCAAATGCCAGTTCGGCAGAGAGTCCCTCCAGTTCTTGGGGCACACCATTTCGACAGCTGGGGCCGCCCTGGCGCCAGAGAAGTGGCGGCTGTCCAACACTTCCCAAAACCCTCTACCCTGAAAGGCCTGTAGGAGTTCGTGGGGATGATGAACTTTTACCATCAGTTCATCCCCAGGGCTGCTCGCACTATGCGTTCATGGCCACCAAAGAAAAAACCCTGGCCTGGTCGGAAGAAGCGGACAAAGCGTTCGTGGCAACAAAGGAGGCTCTGGTCAGAGCAACGTTGCTGGTACATCCAGGACGCCTCAGCTACAGCAGTGCGGGGGGGGAGGGGGAGAGAGAAGTCCTGGAACAGTGGCTCGATTGTCAATGGTGCCTGCTGGTCTTTTTCAGCAAACAGCTGCGCCTGCTGGAGCTCAAATACAGCGCCTTTGACTGGGAGCTCTTGGCGCTCTACCTGGCCATCTGCCATTTTCATTACTTTCTGGAGGGCAGGCTGTTCAGTTTTCACAGATCACAAGCTCCTCACCCAGGCAATGGCAATGGCCAAGGATCCGTGGCCCGCCAGACAACAGCACCATCTCTCGTACATATCAGAGTTCACTACCAACATCCAGCACAGGGCCGGCAAGGACAATGTGGTGGCGGATGCGCTCTCACGCCCAGCTATCAACACTCTAGCCCCCAGCCTGTACTACGTTCAACTGGCTCAGGCCCAGAGAAACGATGCGGATACACAATCCCTGCAGACCGCCAATCTCAGGCCTCGAATTCAAGGATGTCCAAGTGCCCAACAGCCCGGACTCGCTACTCTGCAACGTTTTGACAGTTACGCTGCGTCCGGTAATCCCACCACACTGGAGAGCGAGAGTCTTCAGCATGATCCATGACCTCACTCAACCGGTGGTGAAGACGACTGTGCGGATGGTCACAGAGCGGTTTGTATGGCACGGACTAAAGAAAGACGTGACGGAGCTGGCCAGGAACTGCACCAGGTGCCAGACCTCCAATGTCCACCAACATATGCAGTCCCCCATCCAACACTTCGATTCGGCGGCTCGCAGGTTCCAGCACATCCACGTCGATGTCGTTGGACCCTTGCCAGTATCCAGGGAGGCGCATTACCTTTTCACGGTGGTGGACTGCGCCACGAGATGGCCCGAGGCTATCCCGATCAAGGAGGCCTCTGCAGAGACATGTGCCATAGCTCTAGTCAGCCAGTGAATCACCCGATTCAGAGCACCGGCACACATCACCAGCGACAGGGGTGCACAATTCACGTCCGCCCTGTGAATGCAGATGGCGAAACTCCTGGGGGGGGGGGGGGGTCAAGCTCCACCGCACCACGGCATACCACCCAAAGTCCAACGGGCTGGTGGAAAGGTTCCACAGGCATCTGAAGGCATTGCTCATGGTCAGGATCACCGGCCCCGACCGGGCAGACGAACTACCTGAAGGCAGCCCATCTGGACTTATCAAAGCTGGTGCAGATGGCCAGGCCCAAGCGACGGGATGCGTAGCCTGTCCTGGGGGGGGGGGGGGGTTGTGTGGCGGTACACTCGATCAGGGCAAACCGGACCCACTTGTAACGCCATGTGGCGGGCAGCCCTGGGAAGATGGTGCTGTCAAGGGTTTCTTCCTCAGTCAAAATTACCGCGCGGCAAGTGCCCCAGGCAGCGTGGTGACATCATCACGCATATGGTGACCGAACCAACACTGCCCTTAAAGGGCAGATTCAAATAAAACATTCGTTAACGACCCTCCTCGTGGTGGCTGTGCTTTTTACACTGCTCACCCACCACAGTGACTGCTGTTAGTTTTCTAATTTACATTTCAGAAACAAGTATGTTGATATTTAGAATGCAAGTTAAATTGCACAAGGTTGAATATCCACTTAAAAATAATCACAAGAAAGCTTCTTCTGAAACTTTACAAATTATCCTGCATCACACATTCCAAACAAATTTCTTGGCAATGTGACTAAAATAAAAATACAACAAACCAAACCACACAATATCTTCTGCCATTCACTTTGCTATGATCAACAAAAGGTTTACCAACATTGAACATGAATTTAAAATAAGACATGCCAATTAATAAGAATCTTATGAGTTGATGTACACTACCACTATTACCATCAACTGAGAGAAGATCGAACACAACTTTTTGGGAGTAGAGAAACAAAGATTGTACCTTCGATTTAAAAATAAACAATCCACAAATTCAACATCAGGAAAAAGCATGCAAGGAACACTATGGTTCTCAATTAAAGCTTCAGTACCTCAAAGTTTTTGCCTTTACATTAATTGTTTAGTTTGATATAAACTTCACTGGATCTGAAACTAATTTGTTCCTCACAATCACCATACTGCGCCATCCTGGCAACTGCACTAAACTCTCACTGCATGGCAGGCCAAACTAATTATTGAGTGTTTATTACAAAGACTAACCCTCAAATTGCAGAAGCCAACCCCCATGGCCCATAAGACATCTTCAAATAGGTTTAATTTTTTTTAAAATTCGCTAAAAATTGGAAAAAAACATTTAACAAAGAAGAAAAGCCAAAACACTCAACTTTCCCATTTTCCCTGAAATTTGAGTAACATACAAATGGATAGGGTAACAGAGTAAGTGTAAGGCATGCTTGTCTTTATTGGTCAGGGCACTGATCATAATGTTAAGGAAATCCCATTACAGCTCGGCTGTATTTGGAGTATTCTGTGCAATTCTGCTCATCCTATTGAATGAAGGCTTTGAAATGGTAAAGAAGATATCTAGCAAGATTTTGTCTGAATCATAGGGTATGAGCCATTAGGAAAGTTCAGACAAACTTGGGTTGTTTCTCTGTAGTATTGGTGGCAGCAGAGTTAATCATACAATACAAAGCCAACTTCAAGTGGAAACCAATGACTTTGCCTAGATTTTATAATAGTATATTGTATGATTTCGAAAGATTACTGTCGTAGTAAAACTCACATAGGGGCACCCTTGGTGGTGCAAGACTGGCAGATTATCTGTAATTTTACTATAAAACAACATAATTTCTTAAATGTTTACACAGTAGTAATAATAAACTTTCCAGAGAACAAGATGAATTTAAAAGGATCATGGGAAATGCGATCATTGTGAGTTTAATGGGAAAATCAACCCTAGCAGCCAGATCTCATACTATTGGGATTTCATAAGAATAGAACAGGAGTCACTTCACACTTCAATCTCTTGTGATAGCTTGCAGTTGATTCCAAAAAACATGTAAAGATGCTGATTTCTTTTGAGATTCATTCTTTGTTTTTAAATTAATTTCCTCAATTGTACGCTTGAAAACTTGATCCATGCATACTCACTCACCTGTAATCTTAAAAAGCAAGTGAAATATCAAGATAAACAATTACTTTTCCATTCACCTAGGACTACTATAGATTTATGATAAATTAATATGATAAATTAGGGACGATCTTATATTAAATGATTATATTAAATGTGGGCTTGATGCTTTCATTCCTTCCTTTCACTTGAGGAAAGCATCAAGGAAATCAAATAGAATTCATTGAGATTTTTAAGATTTATTTTTATGAGGCAATTATTTCAATTATACTCAATCATTTTTGGCAGATGTAACTCTGAAATCAGAGGTTTCACTTGGTTTTCTGTTTTTGCTGAGCAAATTTAAGTTCCTGTGAATCATTATCTCGGAAGATCTTTCCTGGACCCAACAGACTAATGGCATCGTGCAGAAAGCATGTCAGTGCCTGTACTTCCTCAGGAGTTTGCGGAAGTTTGGCATGACACCAGAAACCCTGGCAAGTTTCTAGAGGTGTGGTGGAAAGTGTGCTGACTACCTGGATCACAGTCTGGTACGGGGACACCAATACCTCTGAGCGTTAAGTCCTGCAAAAGGTAGTGGGCACAGCCCAGGACATCACAGGAAAAACCCTCCCCACTTTCAAGAACATCTACAGGGAACGCTGCCATCAAGAGAGCAGCAGCAATCATCAAGGATCCACACCACTCAGCACATGCTCTGTCCTCGCTGCTGCCATCAGGAAAGAGGTATAGGTGCCACAAGACTCGCACCACCAGGTTCAGGAACAGCTGCTACCCTCCACCATCAGGCTTCTCAACAACAAACTCAATCAGAGACTCTTTTAAGGATTAATTTACGGACTCTTACTTTTGCACTTTATTGATTTTTTTTTCTTCTCTCTGTATTGCTCAGTTTGTTTACATTCATTATCTGTTTACAGTTCTTTAATTGTTTCCATGTTTAGGCTATGTACAGTTCTTTTTGCACTACCAATAAGTGGTAATTCTACCTCACCTACAGAAAAAGTATCTCAGGGTTGTGTGATGTCATTTATGTCCTCTGACAATAAATCTGAAATCTAATGTTGAAGACCTGAGTCAAGTCACTTCACACTTCAATCTCTTGTGATAGCTTGCAGTTGATTCCAAAAATCATGTAAAGCCGCTGATTTCTTTTGAGATTCATTCTTTGTTTTTAAATTAATTTCCTCAATTGTACGCTTGAAAACTTGATCCATGCATACTCACTCACCTGTAATGTTTCTATTTGCTTTCTGATAGTGTTGTTAGATGGCATCTAAATAAAGCAATGCAAGACAGCAAAACATAAACAAGCATGAGAATGGGATGTCCATGCATGTTAGATGGGGAACAAAGCACAAACATAAATTCTTACTTGCCTTTGATGGACAAAGTTAGATAGAACAAATAGCAAAGTAAACAGCTTATGGCAAATAACATGAAGCACTGCAATGTATTTTCACAGTTAAAACAATCATACAAAATAATTATTTCAGAAAATATGATAAACAATTATGAAATATGCTATAAATATTATAAGCATCTTGCTCCTCTCTTGAAGAGATTTCTTGATGCCAAATACAAGCATAATTATATGGCGAGTTAGTTGCGATTTCAAAACAGGATATACATCCGCAGCCATGAATAAGCATGCACAATGAAGATAAAAGTCCTGTTGGAATTTACAACAGAAAATAAAAAAAATCATGCCTCATGTCAAACTATAAGAAATTTGAAGTTTAGTTCCAATTCTACTTTAAAATATTATTTGATTGTAACACAAATCAGAAAGTAAGAAAATTCCAAACATAAGCACATAAACAAGACAGAGCATTAAACAAGTATCAGGCATTGACAAAGATCAACATTTTTATTCGGCATTGGTCCAGATGTGTTGCCTTATTTTTCAAAAAGTTTAAATCAAAAGTGGATAAATGGAAATCAAATAAGGGATAATGATCTCTGGAATTTTATTAGTATTTACGTAGAAAAATAAAGTTGTCCAAAAATTATAATCAAAACAATTAAAATGGAAAAACAAAAATTATAGGAAATGAAATTAAGCCATGACAATTAATTTTTAAAATTCCAACATCGTTAAGATCACAATATTCAGGCCAGCGACATGCATGCAAAATTCAAACATCTATCTTTCATTCTGATAGCTTGTTTGGCCCAAGTGTTATCAACTACTTTCATTTTGTGGATTTATTTTCAATGGAATTCTTAAATACATACTTGTTGATCAAACATGTTTTGTTCACTGCTCTTTCCCTACCTTTAAATGAGAAAGACAATGCTGAAGGAATATGTGCCAGTTGTTGAGAAAGAACTGCTTTTGACTGACACACAACAGGCAGGTAACCAATGGGTATAGGGCCTGCAAAAACAAAGAATAAAAGATCACTGAGCAGATGAGCTGAAGGAATATGTGCCAGTTGTTGAGAAAGAACTGCTTTTGACTGACACACAACAGGCAGGTAACCAATGGGTATAGGGCCTGCAAAAACAAAGAATAAAAGATCACTGAGCAGATACAGATATCATGAAATTAATCAAAGCAATAAATGGTAGAAGTTACAGAAGAGTAGAGTTTTGTTAAATAACATGGAGATGTTTTTAATGAAGACCATGAAACGCAATGATCATTATTAACTCTCAATTCAAAAATGTTTTTGAATTGAATCTTTATTTATAATTCAAAATTACCTAATTCAATATTTTAAAATATTTACTCCTCTGCAAGACTGCAGGGTTTAACTCAAATCACATAAAACAAAACTGTAAATCCATTTCTTTCATATGCAGTATATTACCCCTGGATTACGAGAGATAGTTTTCCTAGAAAATTGCCCTTATGAAATTTCTCTTTGGCAACTCCCTCTTTTCCCTGCCATTGATTCTCAACTTATTCTTAACATGTGTTCTAACAAATTTCCCACAGTAGTGTGTGAAGGAATTCTGATTGCATTGTTGGCCAAAGGGAATTTAAAAAATAATCATAATACTTACCAATGAATGTTTTTTTCTTGATGAAAGTTCAAACGTGGTCTGATACAGCATCTCTACAAAATTCTTGAGACATGGCACATTCACTTCATTTTTAACAGCCTAAAAAAAATTGTTGACAAAGTATAATCTGCAAATGTAAGTTTCAATTAACCTGAAATGAATTAAGTTTGGACAATTACATTGAAGTCCCTGTCATTGTTATTTCCAAAATTTGAAAATGTTTTGACATCCTAACTCATTGCTTTTTCATTCTTTTGCTGACTAAAGATTTCTGGCATATCAATTTTGTCATCTTACTTATTGCTTTTGTCATTAATGAATGTGATTTAATAGTGTTACAAGTGGTTTCGCAATTTTCAGTGAACATCACCATTTACATATTTGACTTTTGCAATGTTAATGGCACATGACAAACTATTTGTATAATTAACCCCCAGCTCTCTAAAAACTGCAAGGCAACAACATTGGCAAGTTGCCACCCAAGCATTTCTTTACAAACGAATAAGAGGAAGAAATATTAAGCTTACAGCAGCCACAGGTATCAGAATTTCCACAAAGAGTCCAGCTAGTGCATGTTTTACATCTTTATCTTTCACTTCATGGAAATACTGGGCACATTCCTGTTTTTTAAAAAAAAAGTCAGGTCAGAACTCTATTAACAAAGAACAATTAATTACAGAAAACAATGGCGACAGCAAGCAAAAAAATCTTTGGAAAAAAGGAATTAACTATTCATAATATTTCATTAGAATTGGGGAAATCTGGAAATAGAAAGAGAAATAAATCCAGTATCCTGTGATTTTATTTCTGTCTCCTTTTCTGTTTGTATTAAATCTACTCTACCTCTCCTCCATCTTACACAATCCACATGAGGATGTGCAGAGAGGTTTTGGTCAGCAGTGAGCGCGAGTTGATCTACACTGACCAGAGGGAACCCAAGTTTTATTGATAATTTTTGTTGACATGATTAATTCTGCCTTTGCATTGATCATTTGCTTTGAATGAGATTGATTAATCGAATAGAATCACACCCTATCCAGAAACATACTTCAAGCAATAGAAGAACCTCCCATATTTGGCAATGATATAGAAGTCTTACAGGAAAAGTTTTTAAACATAATTCCCACAATTTATTCTTCACCTATTCAATAAAGCTCACATTTCAAATTATCTTGCAGAGCTAATGTAATATAAACAAGGAGGAAAGATAATAATGTTTACACTGGAATAAGTCTACTAAATAAAAAGCTAAAAATATAAGCAGCTCTTACAAACCCACCTAAAAAGTTATAACATATTCTGAAGCATTCAAAAATTGAAATAGTATGAAGCAAATGGTACTACAAAAGGACTCCATTTAAAAAATCATCTCCTCTACAGGCAATTAAAGGAAGAAAAAAACTAAAACATTGTAGATGTCTAAAATCTAAAACTAAAACTAAAAATGTCGTAAATACTCAGCAGGTCAGGGAGCATTGGAAAAATAAACAATACATTATAATTTTCTCAAACCTCAGTTATAATTGAACAGGAGGTTTAAGCACAAGTAAAAATAAATTTAAAATATTTTTTTTAAAGTCTAAGAGTACCTGCATGAACTGAAAGGAAGCTTCAAAGTCCTCCACTGGATACATTTTGACCCGAAAGAACTTCATTCCCATAATTAAACTAATGATGCTTTGCACTATATGAGGACTCTGCTCTTTATGACGTAGTTCCTTCAGCTCAGTCATAAACTTTTTTCTAACAGCCTGAAATCTAAAATAAGTTGAAATCAATTACTTGAGTGTACTTAGCTACATAGATAAATAGTATTAAGCATTCTCAAAATGCTATTGAAAGGTTTATTCCAGACATACTGCAAACAATGTTTCTCCCAACCCTTCCATGAGTAGTTTTTCTCATCTTTGTTTTCAGTTTTCTACAAGTCACTTGGATGCAAACTCATAATCTTAAAATCACTGTTAAACTCTGTGCCTGTATTAGGAAAAGAGCATTGACTTAAATTGCAAGGCTGGCATGGTTAGCACAATGCTATTACGGTTTCATGACTCGGGTTCAAATGTGGCCCGATCTGTAAGGAGTTTGTATGTTCTCTCCATGTGTGTGTAGGTTTTCTCCCACCCTCCAAAAACATACAGGGTTTGTCAGTTAATTGGTGTATTTGGACAGTGTGGGGTGGAAGGAGCTGTTACCATGCTGTTTCTCCAAATTAAAAAAAAAATTAAATTTAAAATGGATGCATGTTATATTTGCTTATTGATGACATGACAATTAATTTCATCTTTCAATACTGCTAACTTGTTTTTTGACATTAAGAGAACATTTCTCAGTCTGGAAGACAATTGAAGATTACCTGCATAAAGTTTACTGGATGAACACTAATTTAGACTGAATTTGGACAAGTAAATTTTAAATTACCTAGGAAACAAACCCTGCTTTAGTTATTTCTGAACACATCTGTTAATTTTATGGATAAAAATAAGAGTCTTGGGCCTTATTTCCCCATTTCTGGGTAAAGTCAGGAATGACTAAGAATGCAAAAGATGAAATACTGATACTTACTTCGATTGTGCAAGAATTCCAATCACCTCTGCATACAAATCTGCAATAATATGCATGTTCCCAGTGTTGGGTCCTGAATACCTGTGGAAGAATAGATGAAATAAAAATGCATGGAAGAGCCAAATTGCAAACAAAAGCAAATGGACCACATTTAAACAAGAAAAATAAAAAGCAGAATCATGCAAATAATGAGGCAATAATGTAACTTTGATTTTGTTAAGAAAATAAAGAGCTATTTGAACTTTTACATCACCCAAGATATATGGCATTTTCTAAATGAAGAGTGGGGATAAATGTCACCTGCCAACAACAACCCCCCATTAGCAGCATTCCTTCTATTCCAAAAATGCAGTCCAGTCGGTGCGAAGGCAGGAGGGGAGAGCGTCGCTGGAAAACTGTAAGTAGTGGGCTTGCGAACTGTTTGTTTATTTATTTAAACAAGGGAATGGGTAAATGGAGTAGGGGGTTGGAGGAGCGATCTATTTATTTAAGTCCAAGGGTCGGTTAAGAGGTAATAATTTATTGTTGAGGCAGTGATTAGATAGAGAGCACAGGTGTAGGAAATTGAGTTGATTGTGTAAGGGTGCACAGTAGGTATATTTCACTCACTAGCAGTAGATAAAGATAGGAAAAGATCTGAGAGTGGCCGAGTGAAGGAGTGGGAATTAGAGCGTCGAGGGTTTGACCCAAGAGGTTTCGACACAGAAAGGCAGAGGAAAGAGTTTGGTGAGTATTTCTTTCTTTTTATTTACTGCATTAGTTTAATGAGTTTGTTTCAGGTATGGCAGGAGATCTCAGACCTGTGTCATGCTCCTCCTGTGCTATATGGGAACTCAGGGATACTGTCAATGTCCCTGGAGACTACGTGTGCAGGAAATGTGTCCAGCTGCAGCTCCTGATTGACTGCATGTTGGCAATGGAGCTGCTCATGGACTCACTCTAGAGCATCTGGGATGCTGAGATGCTGGTGGATAGCACCTTTAGTGAGTTGGCCACACTGCAGTTTCAGAGGGTAGAGAAGGTTAGGGACTGGGTGACCAACAGAACAGATATGCTGTTGGGGCAGATGGCTCACCAGGAGTAGGCAGCAGTAGCCAGGTTCATGGCACTGTGGGTGGTGCTGCTGTCCAGGAAAAAGAGTGGTAGGGCAATAGTCATAGGGGATTCCATTGTAAGGGGAATAGGTAGGAGTTTCTGTGGCTACAAACGAGACTCCCGGATGGTGTGTTGCCTCCCTGGTGCAAAGGTCAAGGATGTCTCGGAGCAGCTGCAGGACATTTTGGAAGGGGAGGGAGAATAGCCAGCTGACATGGTCCATATCGGTACCAACGACATAGGAAAAAAAAGGATGAGGTCCTACAAGATGGATTTAGGAAGAAAATTGAGGAGTAGGACCTCAAAGGTAACAACCTCTGGATTGTTACCCGTGCCACGAGCTAGTCAGAGTAGGAACAACAAGATAGCTAGAATGAATTTATGGCTTGAAAAGTGGTCTAGGAGGGAAGGTTTCAGATTCTTGGAGCATTGGAACTGGTTCTGGGGCAGATGGGACTGGTACAAACAAGACGGTCTGCATCTGAGCAGGGCCGGGACCAATTTTCTTGGGGGTTTGTTTGCTAGCGCTGTTGGGGAAGGTTTCAACTAAAGTGGCAGGGGAATAGGACCGTCCAGAGAGTCAAGGGGTGTAAAATGAGAATAGAAGCAAAAGGTAGCAAGTTGAAAAGCATTTGTGGCAGGCAAGTAAAAGTGGGTGGAAAAATCAAAAGAGCTATTTATTTACATGATGATAAAAGGGATAAGAGTGTGACTAAAGAAAGGCTGAAGGCTCCGTGTCTCAATGCAAGGAGCATTTGTAATAAAGTGGACGAATTGAAAACAGAGATGTGGCTTCAGGGGAAATGTGACTGGGAGCTCAACATACAGGGTTACTCTACATTCAGGAGGGATAAACAGAATGGAAAAGGAGGTGGGGTAGCCCTGTTGGCTAGGGAAGAGGTGAATGCCATAGAAAGGAAGGACATCTGTGTAGAAGATGTGGAATCCATATGGGTAGAGCTGCGAAACACTAAGGGGCAAGAAGACGCTAGTGGGAGTAGTGTACAGGTCGCCTAACAGTAGCAGTGAGGTTAGTGAAGGAGTCATGAAGGAAATTAGCAATGTGTGTAACAAAGGGACGGCAGTTGTAATGGGTGACTTTAATCTACATGTAGATTGGGTGAACCAAACTGGTAAGGTTGAAGAGGAGAGAGAGAAATCGGGAAACTACAGACCAGTTAGCCTGACATCGGTAGTAGGGAAGGTGCTAGAAGTGGTCATTAAAGATGCAATTGCAGCACATTTGGAAAGTAGTGGTATCATCGCACAGAGTCAGTATGGTTTTGTGAAGGGGAAATCAAGCCTGACAAATCTAATAGAGTTTTTTTTGAGGATGTAACCAGTAGAGTGGATAGGGGAGAACCAGCGGATGTGGTATAACTGGACTTTAGTAAGGCGTTTGATAAGGTTCCGCACAGAAGACTAGCGTATAAACTTAAAGAGCATAGTATAGGAGGTATGGTATTAAGGTTGATAGAGAACTGGTTGAGGGACAGGAAGTAAAGAGTAGGAATAAATGGGTTCTTTTCAGAATAGCAGCCAGTGACTGGTGGGGTACCGCAGGGCTCAGTGCTGGGGCTGCAGTTGTTTACGATATATATCAACGACTTAGATGTGGGAATAGATAGCAGTATCTCAAAATTTGCAGACGATACGAAGTTGGGTGGCAGGGTTAGCTGTGTGGAGGATGCTAGGAGAGTGCAGGGTGATTTGGACAAGTTAGGCGAGTGGGCCAGGATGTGGCAGATGCATTTTAATGTGGATTAATGCGAGGTTATCCATTTTGGAGATGAGAACAGGAAAGAGGATTATCATTTAAATGGTATCTGTTTAGGAAAAGGGGAGATGCAGCAAGACTTGGGTGTTGCTGTGCATCAGTCGTTGAAAGTGGACGTGCAGGCAGTGAGGAGGGCGGATGGTATCTTGGCATTCATAGCGAGAGAATTTGAGTACAGGAATAGGGAGATCCTGCTGCAGCTGTACAGGGCCTTGGTGAGACCCCACCTGAAGTGCAGTTTTGGTCGCCTTATCTGAGGAAGGATATCCTTGCCTTGGAGGGGGTGCAGAGAAGGTTCACTAGGCTGATACTGGGGATGGAGGGACTCGCATATGAAGAAAGGTTGGAAAGACTAGGCTTGTATTCTCTGGAATTTAGAAGATTGAGGGGGGATCTTGTAGAAACATAAAATTCTTAAGGGTTTAGGCAGACTAGACACTGGAAGGTTGTTTCCAATGCTGCAAAAAACCAGAACTAGGGGCCATAGTTTAAGGATAAGGGGGAGGTTTTTTAGGTCTGAGATGAGGAAACATTTCTTCTCTCAGAGAGTGGTAAATGTGTTGAATTCTTTGCCACAGAAAGTAGTTGAGGCTGGTTCCCTGTCAATATTTAAGAGGGGATTAGGGGGAATGGGGAGAAGGCAGGAACTGGGTACTGATCAGCCATGATCATAATGAATGGCGGTGTAGGCTTGAAGGGCCAAATGGCCTACTTCTACACCTATTTTCTATGCAAGTTGAAAGTGTTTTGGAATACTAGCTTTTACATTCCAGCCATATTTGTGAAATATGGTGAATGCTATGGATTTTTTAAAAAATGCAAACAGTCATCCTTGAAAGATGCCTAGCAATTGTGTGTTGACTAGTTGTGTTGGCAAGGATATCCAATATTGCCTATCACAATAATGTTTATTACTGATGGAGGTCTCCACCTTATCTTTCTCTGTTCCTTTCAAGAGAGGTAATTTTTCATATTTCTTCATAACTCTTTCTCTTCGTGCACTTTAAATTTCATCACTGAAGGTATAGTTCCTTTCTCATTCTATTCTCATTGATCCACATTTAACTTCATTAGCCATTTTGCTAGTCTACCAATGCTATCCTGTGGTCTATCAAAAAATTGTATCAATTTTTTTGATGTTTTTTCCCTAGTTTAGAAGTCCATAATAATTATAAACATCTTCAATAACTAAGCCCAGCAAGTGTACCATTAGCTCTTTTTCCACTGACATCCCAGTTAATTGGCCATGCAGTGTCCCGGAATAGAAAGCCATTTGTGCTGTTTCAACTGGGCGACTTTTAACTGGGACAGTGACTGCTTTTCCATTGAACATACTCATCCCCGGGGATTGGAGTGTTCTACCTTCAACTGGAAATGGGTGACTTTCTGCTGTCCTTTATCCACTGGTTTCATCGGCACGCCGGTGTAAACTGACACTGGGGATATGATTAGGAATGGAGGCCGCCGATCCCTGGTGTGAAATGATGCCATTTGACATAGTGTGCTAACTGTTTCCTTTTTACACTGGACCCTGTCCCAGTTAATTCCCCATTAATTCCTGGGACAATGCACCAGTGGAAAAAGGGTTATAGAAAAGATTGAAATGTGCACGATTATCTTCAATGTAAAATAGGGAGTAAATGATCAACTCAGCCACTTCTCAAGGTTTCCATCAATAAAGGCCATCTCTCAGTTTTTTCAACTCACTTCAAGTGACATCAAGAAAAAGTTTAGAATACCAAAAGAAGTTTAGGGCAGTTGAAGTCACAGAGGTACTATTGAAAACGTGGACCAGAAATAGCCATGTAAATCCGTTCCAGTACAGTTATAACACTGACAATTATCTAACAACCTGAAACATTTCTGAGGAAAGTACTTTGCAAAAGAAGTTGAACAAGTCCATTCAGCATATGATTGCCAATTGATTGCTCTTAAGCATCAACAAATTTCTGAAGTGTTAACAGTAACATCAATTAGGTTGTGTGCCGAGACACGAACTGGCCTGCAAAATGGCCAGCACTCCAATGACGCTGGCCCTGATGTCAGTGCCAGGAGCCCATATAAGCGTGATAGACAGAGCAATAAACCAGTCTCATTTTCCAAGGCTTTGGTGCACCTGTTGTTCTTCTCCACTCTTGCGTATCATGTACGCTACATTGGTGACCCAGATAGGTCCAAATTGATGACAATCATGCCGAACCAGTGACCATCTCAGCCGCACTTGTGATTTGAGCAGGCTGAGGCTCAGTTTCAGCTTTGCCACATCACCACCACCAACACACACTACTTCTAAATTGTGAGCACCCTCGATCAGGTCATGGCAGCAAAGGTTGTAGATTTCTTACAGCAGCCTCTGGAGCAAGGCAAACACATGGACCTCAAAGCACTACTAGCCTGCACTTTCGGGCTTTCCCAGCACAAGTGTGCTGCTCAATTGCTACATATGGACAGATTGGGTGTGTAGTGCCAGTTGATGAAGTAGACATAGACGATGCAGTCAAACAATATTCATGGCTTTTATTAGCAGAAACTTCGGGTACAATAATGAAAGACAATGGGTGCATACACAGTTATACCCAAGGGGAGTGTCTTTAATGGTAGAGATAATGCACAGCCAATGTTAGTACAGCAAGGCTTGCCAGAGGGGAGACAGGCAGCTTAGGAGAGATTCACCAGAGGGGGAGACAGGGCCTCGTCCACCCAAATGAGCGTGATGCTCACTCTAACAGAGGGCCACAAGACTTGCTTGCTCTTTGAGCAGATCTTTCTGGAGGATATCTGACTCTCTTGGTCACAGAAGAGGACTTCAGCAGCCCTCAGAGGGCCACAGCCTAGGCAGACATGTTCTGGAGAGTGAAGAAGGTCAAAACCAGCGCCATCGTAGACCAAATCAGCAAGCCCCCAGCGAGGTCAAAGCCAGCAGAGAGGCAAGTGAACACCCTGGGACAGCTATGCTTCTACCATCAGAGATGGGGTGCAGAGGCCCGTCAATGCCGCCAACCTGCAGGTTTTCAGGAAACTCCCTGGCCAACAGTCATTGATGGCTGTGGCGGTTGGCCAACGTGATAACCTCCTCTTCGTCTGGGACTTATTGTCAGGCAGGCGTTTCCTGGTTGACATGGGCACTGGGTTAAGCGTCCTACCCCCGGCAGGTCTCAACACCCACAATGTCAAGCAGGGTCCAGCACTGAGGGCAGCCAACAGCTCCTCCATTCGAACTTTTGGGACCTGCACCATCCCTGTTTGCTTCAGCAACAGCCACTTTACTTGAACCTTTACCCTCATGGTAGTGGCGCAACCGCTCTTGAGGGCTCGACTTCCTTCAGGCCCACTGCTTGCTTGCCTATCTGAAAGGACAGCGCTTGGTGCCCTATCTTGCGGGAGTTCACTTCAACTGTTCTCTGCAGCCAAGCCAAAGCACAGGGTAAGGCACCACATCTTGACAGAAGGCTCCCTGCTCCACACCAGGGCGCATCAACTCACTCCCAAAAAGCTCAGCCTGGTGAAGGAGGAGTTTTTTTTAAAAAAAAGAGGATCTGGGAATTGTTCGGCGCTCTGACAGTCCCTGGGCTTCTCCTTCACATGGCACATGGTGCCCAGATACAGGTCTTGTCCCAAGGGGTTGATTACGTGACCCTCACCAAAGTGCAGCAGCAGGACCCCAAGATCCCCACTTAGAGGACAACTGTATCCAGTCTCAAGGTGCAGGACATCCCTGTCACCACAGGTAACCTGACGCTGCTGTGCGACTTTTCGACCAGCAGACCCCACCCCATTGCTCCGGCTGCATGGAGGCGCCAGGTTTTCGAGCCCATTCACAACCTGAAGCATCCTGCTATCTGCACCATGGTCAAAATGGTGGTCAGCAGGTTTGGCTGGCATGGCCTCTGTAAACGGGTCTAGCGGGCCACGAACTGTTAGCCCTCCAAAGTGCAGGTTCACACAAGAGTGCCCACACAGACTTTTGAGCTGGCGCAGCGTAGGTTCAGCCATGTACACATTGATATAGTGGGGCCATTGCAGGTTTCCCATGGGGCAAGATACCTCTTGACCACGGTTGACCGCTCCATGAGGTGGCTGGAGGCAGTCCCACTGGATGATACCACCAAAGAAACATGTGCCAGGGCACATTGATACATGGGGGTCCCAAAGCACCTAACCTCGGACAGGGGCATAATTAATCTCTGTGCTCTGGGCAGCGCTGGATAACTTTCTGGGGACACAGCTCTACCACATCATGGTGCCAACGGGTTGGTGGAATGCCTCCACAGGCACCTCAAGGCAGCCTTGATGGCTTGGCTCAAGGTTCCCAACTGGGAAGACTAACTGCCTTGGGTCCTGTTGGGAATTCGTACCATGCCAAAGGAGGACTTCAATGCCTCAGAAACAGAGATGGTCTACGGCACGCCTTTAATCATCCCCGAACTTCCAGAAGACACCACGATGACCCCTGAGACCCTGCGGCGAAAGCTGGAGTCCTTGGGCCCATGGAAACCTCCACCAGACGGCCTGCCAAAGCATAGCGTCCCAAGGATCTAAAGACTTGCCAATACATATTTTTGAGGTTGAGTACACAGCGACCCTACGAGGGGCCCTAAAAGGTAATTAGGAATAATGGTTCCAACCTTTGTCCTCGACTTTGGCGGTAAGGAGGAGACTTTTACCTTCGACCTCCTGAAATTGGCACATCTGGTCTGTAATGAGCCGGTCTCCATTCTTTCCCCCATGACGCAGGGACAGCCAACCTAAGGCTATGAACAATGGACCAGTAACCAGTTCTTGCAGGGGGAGGGGGTGGCGTCGGAGTCATGTAGCAGCCCCTGCAGGGAGTCTGAGACTGGGCTGCAAAATGGCCAATGAATGTGGCGACTGTGCGGACCTGGGAGTGACACCGGGTGTCGTCCCAGGTGACCTCCCCAAGGCAGGAAGATGGGAAACTCTGGTGGGAACGCCGACCAATCCTAGGCCAGTGCTCCAATGACACGGGGCCCTGACATCAGCAGCAGGGGGCCATTTATGCGCGGCGGACAGAGCAATAAACCATTCTTGTTTTCCCAGGCTTTGGTGTACGAGTTGTTCTTCTCCACACTCGTGTAGTACGTACACCACAAGGTCATGAATAATCATGATTAATTTTTGTTTTACCAAGATCAACAGACTGCACTCTCACTTCTCCCTGGCTCAAATGGAAAAAGCTGAAATTTGAGGGAAGGGTTTACTGACAAGTTTTTTTACAATTTAAATATCTTTTATTCCCATCAACATTGAATGAAAAATGGTGGTGCTGCCAGAGCTGGTGTAAAGGCAGTGCTGCTGCTGATGCAGACGGACGGAGAGCAGGGAGTGGAGTCAGAGCGCTCCCGTGGGGTCCAACTGTCATCAGCTATGTGGGCCTGTAAATGGAGCCTACAGTGGGTTTATTTAAAAATACTGCAAATGCGGGGTCTGCACCCAAGTTGGTGGTACCTATGATTGGCAGCAGCTATGAGGGGTTACAGGCTCAAGGGAAGCAGAGGATTGGCACAGGGCACCAGAAATCAAGGAGACCAATCCCCCTCCCCCCAACATTTGAGAAGGAGATGATCCACGGGATGGTGACCATTGAATGGAGGCGAGCAGGTCTTTGATACAGTGCACAACCTGATGCACGTAGCCATTAGGACTTCTGTTAAAATGGTGGCCAGTAGGTATATCTGGCATGGCCTCCAGAAACAGGTCAGTCAGTGGGCCAAGACCCTGCATGCACAGCCAGATGTCTAAAGTGCAGACACACGTCAAGGCAAATCACCACCACACCCCCAGATTTGGAGCCAGTAAGTCGTCCGTTCAGCCACATCCAAATTGACATTGTAGGGCTACTGCCGGTCTCCCATGGGGCAAGATATCTCCTCATCATGATTGACCACTCCACAAGGAGGTGGTCCCACTGGCTGATACAACCACCGAGACCTGTGCCAGAGCACTGATTAACATCTGGGTATTGAGGTTTGGAGTCCTGGAGCATATGACCTCTGATAGAGGTACACAGTTCACTTCGGGACTCTGGGCAGCACTGGCCAAGTTGCTGGGAGCCAGTTACACCATACCATGGCTTACCACACTCAGGCCAACAGACTGATGGAGTGGTTCCACAGAAGCCTGAAGGCAGCCTTGATGGCTCAACTCAAGGGGCTGACCAGGGCTGACTAGTTAACCTGGGGATCCACACTGCACCAAAAGAAGACTTCAATGCCTCCATAGCCGATAGTATACGGCACCCTATTAGTAATTCCAGGGGAGTTCTTGGCCGCTGCTAAGGACCCTGAGGATCCCATGGCCTCATTGACTAAGCTGAGGGAAAAGCTGGGCACTCTTGCACCTACATAGCCTCCACTGCATAGCCAGGCCAAAACCTACATCCCCAACGACTCAGAGACCTACAAGTTCATTTTCATTCAGATGGGGGCACACTGAACACCTCTGCAATGACTGTATGAGGGGTCGACATGTGTGCTGGATATTGGTGGAAAGGAGACTTTCACTATCGACTGCCTCAAACCAGCACCTCCTGGACATTAGCCAGCCGGTCTCCCCACAGCCCCTGCGTCGTAGAGGTAGGCCACCGAAAGTGGCGAACAGCTTCACTGGTTCAGGGGCGGGGGGGGGGTGGGGTTGGGTAGCGACCCAGTACACAAAATGGTTGATGACCGTGCAGACCGCGTGGGGGCCAATGGCCTTCGTCCCAGGTGACCACCTGCATGGCAGGAAATAGCAAGCAACAGGAGGAACACTGCTCAGTCCAAGATCAGCACTGCCATGACATCACTCCTGATATCAGCAACAAGGAGTGAATATAAGCAGAGCTTCCAGTGCAATAAATTAGACTTTGACTCCTCATCTGTGTGTCTTCTTTCCACATTTCACAGAAGCGTGGACTCTACAATACGAACATTTAAAATTTGCACCCATCGCAATTAGTTCGTCAATCCACGCAACATGCCATCTTAAGCAACCAGAAAATAAACTTATTCACCATCTACCAATTCCCATAGGTGCTGGATACCGGGAGTTTTTTAACTATACTTTAAGTCCTTGGTTCCATGCAATGTCTGAAACTATTTTTCATCATCCACTTGCTACCTCCAATATAATTTAACCTCTCTCAAATTCTAAGGAGCCTTTACCTTCAAGATTTGGTATACCTGCCACTTTATTGTTGTATTTTGATTTTTACCTTTGTATATTTTTTGGTCATCCCTTATTGATTTTTTAAATTCTCATTTACTACTCCGAAACATGGCCCCTTTTCTTCATTTTTTACATTTCAATAGAATTTAATCTTGCAGCAATGTTTCAAACATGTAACCTCTGTATATATAAAAAAAAGTGGCTAGGGATCTTAGATAATACATGCTTTTTACCCTTAGTAACAATTTGAATTGAACACTGGAAACAATTGCATCTCAAAATGAGACCAGAGACAGTTCAGATTAGACCATACATAAAGTAGGCCATTCTACCCAACAAGCCCACTTCATACAATTATGAAAGCATACACAATGTAGCCAAAGACCCAACTTACCCTTCCCTGTGTTTAAAGTGCTTAAAAGCCAAGTTCAAAACTTCGTGTACTAAAGCATCTGGCACTGGATGAAGAGGAATCTAGAAAACAATTCACACATCAGCTCATTATGGAATTTATATTTTTAAAATTATAATTATGGTAGTGTTTTTATCTAATAAGTAAATTGTTAAAAAATAGGTTCTCCAATCAGTTACCAATGATTGAGACACAAGCGACTGCAGATGTTGGAACCTGAAGAAAAAGATCAAACTTCAGGAGGAACTGAGTGGGTCAAGCATGCTCCAATGGAGGAAAATGGACTATTGACATTTTGGGTCAAAACCCTTTTCCAGGGCTGAGAAAGGAGAGGGAAGGCAGGCAGTATTATAGAGGAGCAGGAACAAAGGAAGTGGAATAAAAAGTAGATGAAACCAAGAGGAAGAATGTGAAGGTAAAATTAGAGACAAATGCTGAAGGAAGCAGATGAGTGGAGTCGAACTCTATCTGCCAAATTCTTGCCATTCATTTAACTCATCTGTATCTAGATTCTCTGCAGCTTGCTCTCAACGTTTTCTCATCCATATTTGTAATTCTGGCAAATTTGGTTAAAATAAACAGAATTTTTTCACCTGTTGTCACTAGGTTGCAAATAATTGAGACTCTAGAAGTGACCCATGGGGCACCCCAATGCTTAATTTCCTGTAAACATCCCATTCATTGAACTTGAAGATTCACTGCACAAACTGAATTTAAACATTGTGAATAAGGCAAACCAAGTGGGATGACAATGCCGAGTATTGGGTAGGAAAATGAGTAAAATAAACAATTTGGGAACCTGCTTATTTTGAGGTCGTGACAGGTACCTAATGGGCTGTAAAAAGAGATTGTCAAAGGGCATAAAGATAACAGTAGGATCATTTTTTCATCAATGAAGGATAACAAGGAGAAGATGGGGTGTGGGGTTAAAAAAAAAATGGTCAGAAACCACAGCAAGGCTCTGCTATGCTTAAGAAGACTTTTCGACAGAAAATGCAGGAAAGCTGACCACACTGTGGAAAGAGAAACAATGTATCAGATTTGTAACACTTTGTTAGGCTGACCTTGCCTTATCCATTGAGTTTTTCTTGCATTTTATTTCAATTTTCTGCAATTGCTGTTTTTTTAAATTATTTTTAAGACTATTGTCCATATGTATAAAGATAAAGAGATACAAGATGTGAATAGACTGTATAAACCAGAGGGCAAAAACTCAAGATTCAAGAAAAATAAAAACCATACAAATAAAATTTCTATTGCCTGATAAAAGAGGAAAACAGTGATATACTCACAAAACAGAGTTCTGGCAAATAATTAATCCTTAAACAGACATTTTATAAAATGCATAAAAGCCATCATACTTTTTTATGGTTATCCTGGATAAGTCATTAATTTTCTTTCTCCCTCATGTACCTACTGGCACACAAAGAAGCCATTCTGCAAATTTTATTCAAGATTGTGCCATTACCAAGAACCAGTGAATATTAACCTAAAGTAGTATGTCATCTTTTAATAATTTATGCTGTATGGATAAAACAATGTCAAAAACAGCATAGTCTTACCTGTTTTAAAACTTCTATTAAAACTAAGCAAAAAATGAAATCTATAGCTAAATCTCTTCGTTCAAGCAGATAATCTCTATCACGATGTTGTTCGTCCCTGAAAAAGAGGAAAAATTTGGTAAAATATCATCCTACTTTCTTGTTCTAGGTTCCGATTTTGAGACTTGAGAACATCATATCCTCTATAATGTCCATATGATCGTGACAAATATAGTTATTAAAATTAATTTGTTTTGGGGCAATGGAAGTATAAAACATGTAATAACCAATACCATGTAAAAGGTGACACACCTATTTTTGGCCCTGGTCATCTGCCTATCCGAACTCCTGATACCCTGACTAGATATTTGACTTTCTGTTTTACAGATCAGAATCAGTAAAGATGGAAAACAACACTTCCTCCACGATCATACTCAATATTTGCATCCCAAGAGGATGTATACTCAGCTCCCTACTATATTCCTTGTACACCCACCTCTGCCAAGCCAAATACTGCTCCAACTCTTTAAGTTCACTGATGACACTACAGTTGGAGGTTGGATATCAAAGAATGATGAGGTAGAAGATTGGAAAGAGATCGAGAGCCAAGAGTTATGATGCTATGATAAACAACCTCTCTCAGTAAGACAAAGGAGCTGATCATAAATTTCAGGAAGGGGAGTGGAGTCCACACCTCTGTCCACATGACGGTAGATAGTTTCAATCTTGGGAGTAAACATTTCCAGGCTGATGTGATGGTGAAGAAAGCACACAAACTCCTCTACTCTCTTACAAGGCTAAAAAAGTTTGGCATAGTCCCCATGGCTCTTAAAAACAACTGTAGGTGCACCACAGAAAGCACCCTAGCTGGATGCAACACAGCATGGTATGGGAGCTCTGTTCATTGGAAGAAGAAGAAGATGGTGAATGCAACTCAGAACATCATACAAACCATCCTTCTCTTCATCAACTCCGTCTGCACTCCATACCACCTAGAAAGGAAGCCAGCAAACAGAGGACCAATCCCACCCAGGTCCAATGTCTTCTTCCTCCTCCTATTGGACACAAGGTTCAAGAGTGTGTAAACATGCACCAAAGTGTACAAGGACCGTTTCTTCTCTGCAGCCATCAGACTCCTGAATGAACCTCACAACTGTGAACTATGGTGCCCTTGCTATGCACTCATTGATCTTTTTGCAATAACTGTTTGTGCTCTTGCTCTTCTACTATGTTCTGTACTATGTTGTATGAGGTGACTTGCTGTACTGCCTTTTCACTGAACCAGGTTATAAAATGACAATAAAGTTGAATTTGGGATTGATTTATTAAGGGATGATTTAAAGTGAAAAGAAGAGGGTTTTTTGTGGGGGGTGGGAAATCGCTTTTAAAATGGTAGATGTCTGAGATGGTAGTGGAGGGAAAAAAAAACAGATCTTGAAAGCAATTGAGATGAGCAACCAAAGCACTGTAAATGAGAGTTGTAAAGTGGAATTGGCCTAAATTGTTTTTTTTAAACCATCATTTGCACAATGGGTTGAATGACCTCTTCCTCCATTATAGATTTTTATGATTCTAGAAATAAGATTTTTAATACAGAATAGCTTTCTGTACTTATTTCAATATTTATTGATACAGATAAAATAAACATACCCCTTAGATTTTGTACTTGACCGTGGCCGATATTCATAGGATTCATCTTCTGCTCCATTCTGCCGCCTGTACCAGTCAAATAAGGTGCGTAATAAAGACGGAAGGCAGTGTTCTGCTACTGAGCTCATAGAGCTAATCACCTACAAAACACAAATACGGTCACAAATACCCCTCAGAGTTTAAAATATCCCAAGGTTTAGACATTTAAAACAGGAAAAATAACTTCCTCACTCTTCACTGCACCCTGGCTCAATCTCCCACACAGTTCAGAGCTTCTGGAAACTCTTCAAAGTTTGCACAATCAATATAGCAGCTAGATCCCAGCAATTTACTCAAGGCCACCTCAGGATTATTTTGCAGCATTGATTTTCCTTATTATCTAAACGTGGGCATGATTAAGATTATCAACACCTATTCAATAATTGTTACTTTATGCAAATTATTATGATACTCTACCAATGTATCTAATTTTCTTGCCTAACAAATGACTAACTTAGGCCAAGAGAATAGTCAAGAGTCAGTACCATAACAATGATGGCCAAAGCAAGCCAAAGAAGCATTACCTCATCACCTAATTTTCCCAAAAGGCACATCACAGTTTTCTGAATTTAATAATGAGCTTGCATCCTTTTTTTTTAAATTTTTTATTTTTCACACTATAAACCACACTGACCAAGATACATAGACATTTTTTCTCTTGAATATATACAGTGTCATCTTCTCCCCCTTTTCCCCCCTCCCTCCCCCACCCCCTTCCCATTTATTTGAAGTTCAATCTATAAGATACATTAAACCCGTTAAAAAATGTTGTCACTTAATAAAAATAAACAAGAAATTTTACTGAGTCAGTTCTTTTCGTTGTCTTCTCCTTCTGTCATTTTAGGTGGTGGAAGTCCATAGTAGGATTTCTCTATTGTATTTCATGTATGGATGAGCTTGCATCCTTTGCACATTCTACAGATATGGCACTCGATTGAATTTTAGAATATTGGTGGAAAGTTTTAAATTGCAGAGTATGTAAACGTGCATTTTGCTTTGCAACTACATTCCCGTTCTATGTTCACCACCATTTTGCTTCACAAACATTGCAACATTAGACATAGACATAGAAGATGACAGCACAGTTCAGGCCCTATGGACCTTGATGTGCCAAATCATATATTCCTTTAAAAAAAAAAGTACTAAACCCTCCCTACCTCGTAAGCCTCAATTTTCTTCCATCCATGTGCCTGCCTAAGAGACCCTTAAATGCCCCTAATGTTTCAGCCTCCACAATTCCTAGCAAGGAATTCTATGCACCCACAAGTAGATGTGTAAAAAAATTACCCCTAATAGCTCCACTAAACTTCTCTCCCTTCTCTTTGTACATATATCCTCTGGTGTTTACTATTCCTGCTCTGAGAAAAAAGGCACCGGATGTCCTCCCTATCTATGCTTCTCATATTCTTGTCGATCTCTATTTTGCTCCAAAGAGAAAAATGTCAGTTCTGCTAACCTTGCCTCATAAGACTTATTTTCCAATCCAGGCAACATCCTTGTAAATCTCTTCTGCATCCTCTCCTTAGCTTCCACATCCTTCCTATAATGAGGTGACCAGAAATGAATGTACCAAATGTGGTCTCACTAGAGATTTGGAGTTTTAACATAACCTCTTGATTCCTCAACTCAACCCTCTATTAATGAAGTAAAAATACAAAGCTGGACAATCTCACCTTCAACTACAGTGTCTGAAGATTTTTTGTGTTTTACCAATATTAATGAAGCCCACCATCACATAGGCCTTCTTAACTATCTTAACAATCTGCGCAGCAATCTTGAGGGGTATATGGATTTGGACCTAAATGTCCCTCTGTTCTTCCACACTCTTAAGGAACCGACCAATAACCCTATACTCATCCTTTGGTTTTCCCTTCCAAAATACATCACCTCACACTGATCCAGATTGAACTCCATCTGCCATTTTTCCACCCAATTTATGCCTCCTGACTTTCTGATTGAGTCTCTCATGGGGGAAATTGTCAAATGCCTTATAAAAATCTATATATACCACATCTACCGCCCTATCCTCATCAATACTTTTGGTTACCTCCTCAAAAAACTCAATTAGGCTCATGCTGACTATCCTTGAGTAGACTGTACTTCTCCAAATGCTCGTAGATCCTATCATTAAAAATCCTCTCCAATAGTTCGCAAACCATTGACTTAAGATTTACTGGTCTTTAATCCCAGGATTCTCCCTACTACCTTTCATAAACAAAGGACCTACATTAGCCATTCTCCAATCTTCCAGCACCTCCCCTGTGGCAAAAGAGGACTCATTTCATAGATCATAGCCACTGCCCCAGCTATCTCTTCCCTCACATTCCACACCAACCTGGGGTATACTGTATCTGGCCTCGAGGACTTATCAGTCTTAGTGTCTTTAAGAAGATCCCACACTTCATCTATCTTAATCTTAACATTGTCCACCACACAAGGCTGTATATTTCAATCTCACCCTTATCAGGGTAATTTTTCTCTTGTGAATACTGAAGCAAAGTATTCATTGAGTACTTTCCACCTCCAGGCATACTGCCTCCTTTAGCAGCTCCATGTTCATTTTCATCATCCTTCTATTCTTCACATAACAGAATGACTTGGGGTTTTTCTTAATCCTACATGCCACGGCCTTCTCATGCCCTCTTTGAGCTTGCCTTAGTCCTTTCTAATGCTCCTCTTGGCTACCATATACTTCTCATGAGCCCTTCCTGTTTCTTACTTCCTATATCTTTTTTTTAAACTTTATTTAAAGATTTTATCACAAGAATAAAGAGAAAAATTACATTTAAAGAAAAGATAAAAAATAAAATAAAATTACAATACAACATTAGTAACCTAACTTAAATCCAACTAACCCCCCCCAATAATCACAACACAACATTAATGACCTAATTTAAATCAGTCTAACCCCCCCCCCCACTTTATACGGCCACTAAAAAAAATAAAATCTATATTAAAAAAAAACCACCTTTCCCCCCCCAAAATAAAGAGTGAAGAGTTAGTAAAATTAATAAAATTATATATATAAAAAAAACACTCACCAACAAGAAAAAAATAATGAAAAAAAAAGAATAATCAAATCTAAAATATCACAGTTAAAAACATATTTAAGTCAAACTTAATTGCATGTACTTAACAAATGGAGTCCACTTCAGCTTATAAAAAGACATCTTATCTTGAATTGAGAAAGATATCTTTTCCATAATTAAACAGGATTTCATCTCTAAACACCACCTATCCAAAGTTAATAAATTTCTATCTTTCCAAGTAAGCGCTATACATTTCTTGGCTAAATATTTCTAAGGCTAAATAGATAAAAGAAATCTGATAATCATTTAATCCTCAGTCAATTAATGATTGCATATTCCCTAATAAAAATATATCAGGATCTAATACAACATAGATATTATATAAACTATTAAATATAGATTGAATACCTTTCCAAAACTGTTGCAATCGATCACAAAACCAAACAGTATGTAAAAAAGTATTAGCCGTCTGATCACAGCGAAAACAACAATCTAACTTACTAAGACCAAATTTTTTTAATTTCTCTGGTGTTAAATATAATTGATGTATAAAATTATAATTAATCATCGCTAATCTAGCATTAATCAATTTCCGAATACTATTTTGACAAATTTCCATCCAGGCTTCTTCAGCTATTGTAGAACCTAAATCTTTTTCCCATTTCAACTTATCTTTATCCCAATCTTTCTTACTTTCATTTTCTTGTAAAATACAATATAAATCAGATACCCTTTTTGGTATTGAAAGCACATATTTCTCAAAACTAGTTTCAGGCAATAGAATCATATGCCGGCCACATATCTGTTTTACAAATGATCTTAACTGATAATACACAAATACAGAGTTTCCACTAATACCAAATTTCCTTTGTAGTTCCTCAAAAGAACAAAAACATCCTTTGAAAACACAATCTGATAATTTTTTTATTCCTTTCCTTTCCCATTGTTTTAAAATGATATTGGAGACTGTAAAAGGAACAAGTTGATTATTATATAATGGCAATCGCCCAGACCACTTATTTTTAAGCCCCAATTTATTAACTTTACTCGTCCATAAATTCATTAAATGTTTCAATATTGGTACATCATAAGTTCGTAATAAATTTTTATTCCATCGAAACAAAAATTCATGTGGAAATTTTTCTAAAATGACTGCCATTTCTATCTTTGCCCAACTAGGCGGATCCTCCATATTCAGTAGAGCACTAAGAAATTTAAATTGAGCTGCCTCATAATAATATTGAAAATCTTAAACCTCCAAATTGAAAATCCCACATCAACTTTCTCATTGCTACCCTCGGAAATTTTCCCTTCCATAAGAATTCTCTAACTGCTTTATATAAATCCTTAAAAAAACATTAAAAAAAAAGGAATTGATTGAAATAAATATTGTATCCGAGGAAAAATATTCATTTTTATAGTATTAATCCTCCCTAATAAACCTAAAGGTAAATCCTTCCACCTAATCAAATCTAATTTAATCTTTTTTTATTAAGGGAAGATAATTAATTGAATATAAATCTTGATATTCTGTATTAACATTAATTCCTAAATATTTAATTTGTTTAGTCCACTTCAAATTTGTAATATTTTTATATCTTGAGTAATCATCTTTACAAATTGACAAAATTTCACTTTTGGCCCAATTTACCTTCTTTTTCTTTGGCTTGGCTTCGCGGACGAAGATTTATGGAGGGGGTAAATGTCCACGTCAGCTGCAGGCTCGTATGTGGCTGACAAGTCCGATGCAGGACAGGCAGACACGGTTGCAGCGGTTGCAGGGGAAAATTGGTTGGTTGGGGTTGGGTGTTGGGTTTTTCCTCCTTTGCCTTTTGTCAGTGAGGTGAACTACTCTTTGCAGACGAAGCCGCTTTAGTTGCCCATTCAGAGCCAGCTCTTCAGCGCTTGACGTCCTGTTTTGTGGAAACTGCCAAAATGTTTGGCCTGGAAGTCAGCCTGAAGAAAACTGAGGTCCTCCATCAGCCAGCTCCCATTTACCAATTTACCTTATAACCCGATAATTGACCATAATTTTCTAAAGATTCTTGAATTGCGAATAAAGAAATATCAGGATCCACCAAGTATAATAAGACATCATCAGCAAATAAATTAATCTTATATTCCTCATTCAAAACTCTCATACCCTTAACATTTTCTTTTTTTTTAAAATTTTTTATTTTTCACACCATAAATCACATTAGCCATGATATACACTATTTCTTTTTCACACATATACAGTGACTTTTTCTCCCCCCTCCTTTCCTCCCAAACCACCCCCCCACCCCCCCCTCTCATCCATTTTAGGTATACAATCTAGGTTGCATTAAGCCAGTCAGACAATGTTGTCATTCAACAAAATTACACCAGGAATTCTACTGAGTCCATTCTTTTCTTTCCTTCTCCTTCCATCAACTTAGGTAATGTTTGTCCCCGGTAGGTTTTCGCTATTGTATTTAATGTAAGGCTCCTATACTTGTTCGAATATTTCAATATTATTTCTTAACCTATATGTTATTTTTTCTAATGGAATACATTTATTCATTTAAATTTAGTAGTTTCTTCCTTTTAATTTGGTTATGTATTCCATTAATATTTAAAGACATATAGTTCAGCGTAGCCCTTTTATATTTTGTTTATCTTCTCTTTCCGTTTTTCCATCATTACCTTTCCTCCTTTTCCATTTCTGTTTTCTTATTTTCAACTCTTTATAAGACAACATTCCTACAACATCCAACATTTTCCTTATTCTCCTATTTCTATCTTATTTAACCCCAATCTCCCCTTCACCTCCTGAGTTGTCCTTTATCCCTTGTCGGACAACCACATCACCCCTCTCCATTTGGATTTGCGAATCCACTCGCAAGCGTCAACTGATTTTGCAGTGACCGCTATTTCCCCCCACCCCGCCTCCCCCAGAAAAGATTTCACTTTTCATATGTCACAAAGGTCACTCTTTTAATTCCCTCCTTATTCTCTCTATTCCATTACCTTCCCTTATTAATTCTTGTCTATACTATCTATATTTTCCTCTAAGTACAGATACATTCATGTATGCTCATTGTCTCTATTCACTCTTATACCTCTTTACCCGCATACATATCAATCATGATCATTTTTACTCTCATTACCCGTCTTCATCCCTCAGTCTATTTTTGTCTTTACCCACATAAATATCAAATCGTGATCATTTTAACTCTCATTACCCGTCTTCCTCCCTCAGTCTATTTTTGTAATTGTTCTGCAAATTTTCGTGCTTCTTCTGGATCCGAGAATAGTCTGTTTTGTTGTCCTGGAATAAATATTTTCAATACCGCTGGATGCTTTAGTATAAATTTATACCCTTTCTTCCATAAAATCGCCTTTGCTGTATTGAACTCTTTTCTCTTCTTTAGGAGTTCAAAACTTATATCTGGATAAATGAAGATTTTTTGCCCTTTATACTCCAGTGGTTTGTTGCCCTCTCTTACTTTTTCCATTGTCTTCTCCAGTACCTTTTCTCTTGTAGTATATCTTAGGAATTTTACTACAATAGATCTTGGTTTTTGTTGTGGTTGTGGTTTAGAGGCCAATACTCTATGTGCCCTTTCTATTTCCATTTCTTGCTGTAGTTCTGGACATCCTAGGGTCTTAGGGATCCACTCTTTTATAAACTCCCTCATATTCTTGCCTTCTTCATCTTCCTTAAGGCCCACTATCTTTATGTTATTTCTTCTGTTATGGTTTTCCATTGTATCTATTTTTTGAGCTAGTAGTTCTTGTGTCTCTTTAGTTTTTTTATTAGATTTCTCCAATTTCTTTTTTAAGTCTTCTACCTCCATTTCTGCTGCTACTGCCCGCTCTTCCATCTTGTCCATTTTCTTTCCCATTTCTGTTAAGGTCATCTCCATTTTATTTATTTTCTCTTCTGTGTTGTTTATTCTTTTTCTTAAATCCTTAAATTCCTGTGTTTGCCATTCTTTAAATGACTCCATGTATCCTTTAATAAGAGCAAGTATATCCTTTATCTTGCCTTTCTTTTCTTCTTCTATTTCACTGTACTCTTCCTCTTCCTCTTCTTCCTCTGGGTTGGCCATCTGTTGTTTCTTTGGTGCCCTTTCCTCCTCTTCTTTCTTGTTTCTAATGTCTTCTGTGGTCTCTTCTTGCTGCAGGTGTTCTGCAGCTGTCGTTGCCGGCTGTGGAGATCGACTCCCCAGCTGGTCCCCCCTCCCGTCGGTGTGTTTTTTTTCATTCGCATCGCGCACTTTTACTTGGCTCTGCGAGCCATTTTTGTAGTCCATTATTTACCGACCTGAGGGAGCAGGTATCTCTCTCCGCAGCGGGCCTCTTCGGACAGGTAAGGCCTTCACCTTTTTCCTCCTTTGTCTTCTCTTCCTCTCTTCTTACCGTTGCTTTCGATTTTTCTTTTTTTGTCGCCATCTTCTTTCCACCTTTATACTCACTTTTCTGTAACTTTTATTTCTGTGCCTTTGTGTTTTCCTTTGTTTTTCCCGACTTTTCTGGAGAGGGCTGGAGTTCACCGTCCGGCCACTACTCCATCACGTGACTCCTCCCCAACATTTTCATTTCTGACGTATTAATTATGCCAAAGGTTCAATAACTATAGCAAATAAAGCAGGTGACAATGGACATCCTTGTCTAGTAGACCTTGTTAAATCAAAAGATTCTGAAATCTGCCCATTGGTAGCAACTCTAGCCTTCGGACTATCATATAAAGCCTTTATCAATCCAATAAACGAGGAACCAAAGCAAAACTTCTCAAGTACTTTAAATAAAAATTGCTTCCTATATCTAATGTGTGCTTCCTTCTTCCTCGACTAGCTGCTTAATCTGTTTCATCAACTATGGTTCCCTTTTCCTACTGTATTTTCCTTGTCCCAGTGGAATAAACCTATCCTGAACCTAACACAAGTGGTCTCTAAACATCCTCCACATTAGTTCTGTGCTTTCACCCTTGAACATTTATTTCCAACTTATTCTCACTAGTTCCTGCCATAATTCCAAAGAACCTAAAGATGAGCACAGGGATAGCTTCTTCCCCACTGCCGTCAGATTCCTGAATAATCAATGAACCAAAGACACTGCCTTACACTTCATGCACTATAATTTTAATTTTTTTTATAGTAATGTAAGATGGTTATGATATGAATGTTAGCACTACGATTCTGCCACAAAACACCGAATTTCATGACTTGTTCATGACAATAAATTCTGATTCAGATTCTGCTGCATTTGAAGCAATCCACTTTTCTAGCTGCTGTCTCCATTAACTACTCTTCATTTAAAATTAACGGTCCTATCTGGCTTTACCTTACTGGAAACAAGCTTGTCCTCAGCTTCTGCTTGCTGAAGCCTCTTAAGTCAAAGACTCAAAGTCCCACTCCTACACTGGGCCGTTATTAACACACTAGGCACTTTTAGATAGGGCAAAAGTCCAAATGTAAAGGCAGAGAATCTCCGCCAAAAAGTTTAACCACGAACCTCTCAATGTGTGGAGGCAGTCTCCGAGCCACATGATTGAAACCCTCTCGGAGGGGTATAATCAATCTGAATGTACAGCCGCACTAAGCGGCTGATTAGGGGCGGGCTGAGGATGCCTTCAGCCTGCGACCCATCTCCCCATTCATCCCTCTGCCTCCAAGTCAAAGGCGGCAGGGCAGTGGGGCCCGTCGAGGCAGCAGGTGCTGTCATTGGGGGCAGTCAGAGCAGCGGGAATTGTCAGTGGGAGCTATCAGCAGGGGCCATCAGGGCAGTCGGGGCAGCGGGAGCTGTCAGCGGGAGCCAGTGGGACCATCAGGGCAGTGGGAGCTGTCGGGGGTGGCCAATGCAGGCTGGGACAGCCACATCGGGGCCGCCTCTGAGATCACCCTGCATTGAGTGAGCCAGGGATTTCCCTGTGACGCATGCATGCCAAGCACTGACGTCACCAAAGTAAGCAGGTGAACCATTTTCCCTTTCAAATCAGCGGAGGAGGACGCCCAGTTAAGTTTTACTGAGTTCCATGACTACCTCTGAGGTAGGTCTGGGATTCAGGTGGATTTTGACCAGGCTTGCCCAGTTCGGCCTTTTCATGTAGCCCAATTCCTGGGTCGTCAACCCAGTAATTTGCCCAGTTAGCCCAATTTAATGATGCAGCTTGTTTTCATTGGCATTCCTGTATAAGTTGTTAAGGGCAGTTCCAGCTGCATGAGGGATTATGGTTTACAAGTTTGGCCATTCATCCCGCATTGTGCTGCCGTCACAACATGCCAAAGCACCCCACTGTTGTCAGGAGGTACGAAAATTTAAATTTTAATCATCTATGTGACACAGCACGCAAGCGGTGACATCACGAGACTTCCCCTGCTTGGCCATTTGCCTTTTCACATTGCAGGGAGAGGGTTGTCTGAGAAAATTACCCGGGGTAGGGCCACAAACCCATTTAAAATTCCCGGGCCGACATCTTTACACTATAGGTTCACGGGAGGGTTCTCGGGAAATTCATTTTACATTGCGGTGTGAAAAGACCTTTTAAGAAGTCAATAAACAGTTCCAGGGTCTTGCTGACGTTGAGGGAAAAGCTATTGTTCTGGCATCAAGCCACTGGTCCCTGTATCTACCTATTGCACTCTGATTCATTATTGCCAATTATAGTGGTGGCATCCATCAATTTATAGTTGGAGCAATGTCTGGCTTTGAAATCAAGTATACAGTTGACTAAACAGCTTTCCAGAGCCCAACAATGATGATCGTAGTGGAGAGTAGACCAATCCTCACTGTTCATGACCTGCAGGAGAGAAAGTCATGATTTTAAATGCAGAGAGGGATACTGAGACCAAAGTTACTAAGCAGGGGATGAGTTAGTCTTATTCTATTGTGTTAAAGATGCAGCTAAAGTTGATAAATAGTACAGGTACACGATCCTTTATGCGGTCATCTAAAATCTGGAAAGCCCAAAAACTGGCATTTTTTTTCCTGATACTGGTATAGTTGGGGGGGGAGGGGAGGATAGAGAGGGAGAGAAGCACGACTAGGTTGGGCGGGGGTGGGAGATATGGCAGCATGACTCGGGTGGGAGTGGGGAAGAGAGACGGCAGCGCGACTCGGGTGGGAGAGACGGCAGCGCAACTCGGTTGGGCAGGGGAGAAGACGGCAGCGCGACTGGAAGGTGGTGGGTACGGCAGCACAATTCGGGTGGGTTTAAATCTGGGGCAGCTGGCTTTTGTTCATAAATCCAGAAAAATCTGAAATTCAGAACAGACTGTCCCCCAAGGGTTCCATATAAAGGATTGTGTACCAGTAGTATGGCATAATCAATTGTTACTCCGATGATCTTGTATTGTAAAAAGTGGTGTTTTGGAGAATTGGGAACTTGCAATGAAATTATGGACTGCAAACCTCCCTGGACAGATAGGAGTGAGCTCCTTCCATTGATTTGAGAGCTGGAGTTACAGAGAAGTAAAATGGAGTAGAAGATAACGTTATAGTTGGAATCAAATAAGATCAATTTGAACTATTGAACTTTACAAGTAAAACTGAACATTGCTGGACACTTTGGCTTGGCTTCGCGGACGAAGATTTATGGAGGGGTATGTCCACGTCTGCTGCAGGCTCGTTGGTGACTGACAAGTCCGATGTGGGACAGGCAGGCGCGGTTGCAAAGGAAAATTGGTTGGTTGGGATTGGGTGTTGGGTTTTTCCTCCTTTGTCTTTTGTCAGTGAAGTGGGCTCTGCGGTCTTCTTCAAAGGAGGTTGCTGCCCGGTGAACTGTGAGGTGCCAAGATGCACGGTTGAAGGCGATATCAGCCCACTGGCGGTGGTCAATGTGGCAGGCACCAAGAGATTTCTTTAAGCAGTCCTTGTACCTCTTCTTTGGTGCACCTCTGTCTCGGTGGCCAGTGGAGAGCTCGTCATAAAACACGATCTTGGGAAGGCAATGGTCCTCCATTCTGGAGACGTGACCCACCCAGCGCAAATGGGTCTTCAGCACCATGGATTCAATGCTTGCGGACTCTGCTAGCTCGAGTACTTCGATGTTGGTGATGAAGTCATTCCAATGAATGTTGAGGATGGAGCAGAGACAGCGCTGATGGAAGCGTTCTAGGAGCCATAGGTGATGCTGGTAGAGGACCCATGGTTCGGAGCTCAACAGGAGCGTGGGTATGACAATGGCTCTGTATCTACCAATAAATCTACCAATAAAGGAAATGCTTTATTCCTATGATATCATCAATGTCAGTGGGTAACATGCATTGGTTGTCCTCAGTAATCGCGGGATTTTCTGCCGAATAATTATGATCCCTATAGCAATGGAACACCAACTAGATATTTCCAAGATTTCAATCCAGCACTAAATAATGTTGTTTGTGCATGTAAGAGAAAATCAGAGATAAAGATGTTTTCTTTACTTTCCTGTTTTTGGCCTTCTCTGGCATAGTGCCCAAAACACAGAGATGCACTGTTAAAATTATTTATTCCCATCCTCTAGAACTTGTGTGCAATAGTTAAGAATCCATTGGTAGTTTTGAAGGTCAACAGATTTCAAGGATAGAGATACTGATCCTACACAGATGGTCTTTCCTGGATTTCACTTTACTGCAGAGGATGCTGGTACACTGGAGGCAAATCTACAGGCAAACAATAGCCGCTTTTAGGTGTTCTGAGGAAGATTATGCGCATGAAGGCGCGGCTAGCGGAGTACAGCTGGCACATTTAGGTCGCCACGGAATGGACGGCTTTCTGGCACTTAAACGTGCCAGCTAACCGTTAGCCGTCTAGCAGCGAAAGCTGGCTACTTGGGACTAGTCCCGCCCATGCTGCCTTGACGTTATTTACAGTGCATGAAGGCATTCCTGACGAACAACTCAGGCACATTGGGTTAATGTAACTGTGTTTTGTAGCGAGTTGGAGCTTGAAACATTTGGTATGTAGATTGATGAAAAATTATTTGAATACTACAACCTTAAAGGCGATGTAACAACTGAGATATCTGAGAGGGTTACGCATACAAGTGTGACAGAAGTTGAGAAGGCCAGGAGGAAGCAACGCAAATGACTGCTTTCATCCCAACAGCAAGATCCCTTATGTCCCCACATTTACTGGAAACAAGCAATGGAGAAAGCAGAGGAAAGGTCTTTAAAAAAAATTGTTGGCAATGTGCCAGGTGTGGATGGGAGGAAATGTTAGGAGTTGGCTTCACTTTCCTGATGCTGAAGAAACAAGAACATTTTAGCAGATGAGTGAGTTCCAAAATCGTAGTTATTGTGCTTCTGTCAAAGCTTTCAAATCTGATAATATTTGTTTTCTTTCTATTGAGGCTGCCTGTTCCAAAATAGCAGATCCACAGGAAAATAAGCATTCGATTTAGAAATAAATGCTATCAAGGAAGGAAGGAGTTTTAGATCTCACTCTATGTGTGCCTTGTCTCTGTTCTTTTGATTGTTCATGTTAACTACTGGAACTTCAAACTATACTCAGTTTCTCCAGTACACCAAAACAATTAAACATTATAACACAAAACAGATTTGTTCAGCAATTAAGCTCAATACAAATGCAAGCACAAACCAAGTGACCAGAGCTCAATTAAGCTCAAATTCCTTCTCACCTACCATGAATTGAATTTGGACCAAACAAGTTGTTTACTTGAAAGACAATAAAACACAAAAGTCTCTACACCTGGCGATTATAGTAAAATCACAGAAATACTGAAGGAACTCTGAAGGTCTACCAGTGTCTGTTAGAGGTCAAGATCACAACAATTCACTACAGCAATTCATACATATAGCTGCTCTTCACAACTATAGCTCGGCCTTCTATACCATTAATCCCTCAGTGCTGGTCAAGAAGCAACAAACTCTTGGCCTCTGTACCACCTTCTACAACTTGATACTCAACTTTCTCTTTGGAAGACAACAGTCAGTACCAATAAGAAACCATGTCTCCTCCTCACTGATATCAACACAGACCCAGTCCTCATCAAGGGCTCAGTAGTTGAGAGAGTTAAAAAAAAAACTTCAAATTCCTGGGTGTCAACATCTCTGAGGATCTGTCCTGGAGCCTACGCATTGATGTAATCACAAAGGAATCTCGTTTGAGGAGGTATGTCACCAAAGACTCTTGTAAACTTCTACAGGTGTACTGTAGAGTGCATTCTGGCTGGTTGCCTCTCTACCTGGTACGAAGGCACCAACTCTCAGGACAAGAATAAATTCCAGAGGGTTGTTAACTCAGCCTGCGACATCACAGGCACCAGACTTCACTCCATCGAGGACATCTACATGAGGCAGTGTCTCAAAAAAACTGCCTCTATCCTCAAAGACCCCAGCACCCAGGGCATGCCCTCTTCACTCTGCTATCATCAAGGAAAAAGTACAGGAGCCTAAGGAAGAGCACTCAGTGGTATAAGGACAGCTCCTTCCCTGCTGCCATCAGATTCCTGAATAATCAATGAATCAAAGACAATGCCTTCTTGTGTATTTTTATTGTAATGTCATAAGATGGTTATAATATGAATGTTTGCTCTACGATGCTGCCGCAAAACAACGAATTTCATGACTTGTCCATGATAATAAATTCTGATATATAGCCGCTTTTTGGTCATAGAAACATAGAAACATAGAAGATAGGAGCAGGAGTAGGTCATTCGACCCTTCGAGCCTGCTCCGCCATTCAGCGAGATCATGGCTGATCTTAAAGTTCAGTACCCCGTCCCCGCCTTCTCTCCATAACCTTTAATACCCTTACACTGAAGAAATAGATCTAATTCCCTCTTAAATATATTTAATGAACCTTTCTCTACTGCCCTCTGTGGCAATGAATTCCACAGATTCACCACCCTCTGGGTAAAGAAATTCCTCCTCATCTCGGTCCTAAATGGTTTACCTATTATCCTCAAACCATGGCCCCGGGTTCTGGATTTTCCCATCATTGGAAACATCCCATCTGCATCCATTCTGTCCAGTCCTGCCAGAATTTTATAGGTCTCTATGAGATCCCCTCTCAATCTTCTAAACTCCAGGGAGTACAATCCCAATTTGTGCAATCTTTCCTCATAAGTCATTCCTGCCATTCCAGGTATCAGCCTGGTGAATCGCCTCTGCACTCCCTCCATTGCAAGAACATCCTTCCTTAGATAAGGTGACCAAAACTGCACACAATACTCCAGGTGGGGTCTCACTAAGGCCCTGTACAGATGCAATAAGGTATCCTTGTTCCTATACTCAAACCCTCTTGATATGAAGGCCAACATACCATTTGCCTTTTTAACCGCCTGCTGTACCTGCATGCTCGCCTTCAGAGACTGGTGTACAAGTACCCCTAGGTCTCTCTGCACTTCCCCATCTCTTAATCTATTGCCATTCAAATAGTAATCTGCCCTCCAGTTTGTATTACCAAAGTGGATAACCTCACATTTATCCACATTGTAGTGCATTTGCCATGTATCTGCCCAGTCCCTCAATTTATCCAAATCACACTGGAGCTTCCTGACCCGCGCTTCCGTGCACAGAACCCCTCCTAGCTTAGTGTCATCTGCAAATTTGGAGATATTACATCCAATCCCCTCATCCAGATCATTAATGTAAATTGTGAACAGCTGGGGTCCCAGTACAGATCCCTGTGGTACCCCACTGGTCACCGCCTGCCACTCAGAAAACGAGCCATTTATCCCAACTCTCTGTCTTCTACCTGCCAGTCAGTTCTGAGCTCTTCATTAGTTATACTGTATATCTTTACCTTGCTATGGATGCTGCAAGACCTGCTGAGTTCTGACTGGGCACCCTCCAACCAAATGGCATTAATATTGACTTCTCTGGCTTTCGTTAACCCACACCCCACCCCCCCTTGCTTCCCATGTCATCTCTCCATTTCCTGTCTCCTTTTCACACAGACATGATAAATTCTACCCAATCCCTTTTGTTGGTCTGGATTCCTCCCCCATTGTTTGAATTCTGAGATTTCTGATATATCCTGTTTCTGCCTTTTCTGATTTTTCCTCGAAGGGCTCAGGCCCAAAACGTCGGCAATATATCTTTGTCTCCTATAGACGCTGAACAGAGCAGCTGAGTTCCTCCAGCATTTCCGTGTTTTTACTACAATCACAGCATCTGCAACCTATCCTGTTTATCTGAGTTCCTTGAGCATTTCTGTTTTTTTTAAACTTGAAAGACAGGCAAGCTAAAACCATACAGAAAATTTGAGCTTTCCAAAATATAAATAATGGATGGGTACTTCATTGTATTAAAATAATAAATTTTATCAAACTGTCATTGTTAATCACTCAAACTTAAGTTCCACATGAGTTTCACAAAAACATCTAAATTTCATCAAGCACAGCAAAATAACCATAGCTGTGCCATGTAAAATCAAGTAGTTACCGAAGCAAATATAACATAAAATGAAGAAACCCAAAATTGTTTTGGGGGTAAAATGCAGATCTGGAGAGGAAATTAAATTAGGGCCACAACTGATGACAGTTTTTCTCTCTCCCTGAATGCTGTACCCTACCAATGCTTTCTTTCTTTCTTTGGCTTGGCTTCGCGGACGAAGATTTATGGAGGGGTAATGTCCACATCAGCTGCAGACTCGTTGGTGACTGACAAGTCCGATGCGGGACAGGCAGACACGGTTGCAGCGGTTGCAAAGGAAAATTGGTTGGTTGGGGTTGGGTGTTGGGTTTTTCATCCTTTGTCTATTAACTACATTGAAGCAGCCAAATTACAGATAAAATTCCACAGAACCCTTGAAACAACTTCTTGATAAAATGTTAATTTCTTTTACATTAACAATGACATTTATCACTTCATCTGCAAGCATTTTCACAACAGTTAGTTTCCTCCACTGTACATGCTAACATTTGACCTCTCTACTCCACTGCAGTTTATACTCTTGCTCCAACCCCGTTATATACAATTAATCCAAGATTCTAACCACATTTCCCCATTTCATTTCAATGCATTTGTTTCTCATTCTGGCTCTGCCTCCCATCTTTCATCGCCCTCCAATGAGAATACACATAATTTTACTAGATGCCTGTGTTTACTCATCCTTGTTCATATTGTTATAGACAGTAATTACTCCAACTATTGACTATAAAAGAAAACACAGATTCTCTCGGCCATTTCATGTCGGACCTCCGCCTGGAGGCCCACTACGAGAACGGATCAAAAACTTAAAACTTACCTTTCAGATAGCAGTCCTAAAAGGCTGCTGCAATGTCACATTCATAGGGCCCTCAGGAGCCGATGGAGGTGGCACGACTGGTGCCATAGTGCCATTCGTCAAAGATATTCGGAAATGCAATGGCCGCCTCCCCTACCCATAATCCTTCATGCAACTGGAACCACTCCGTGGTTCCCAGAACAATTCCAGCTCAATGGGGGATTATGGGTAGGGAAGACGACCATTGCCACATTTTGAGCGCCAGAGAGCAGCCCTGAAGGCTGAAGTGACCCAGTGTGGCTGTCTCAGCCCTCACCGGCCTCCTGTTGGCTCCCGCTGCCCCGAGGGCTCCTGCTACCCCAATGGTCCCCACCCACTGCCCCTGCCTTGGTGGGAGAGGAGTGAGTAGAAAGCTGGGTCATAGACTGATGGCATCATCAGCCCGCCCTTAACCAGCTGCTTGCAGTGGCTGTACATACAGGTCAGGCAGCGGACTACAGTTCTCCACTAATTATCCTTCCCAAATACGGGTTAGAATCGGTGCCTTGCAACCTGACACGGCACATTCAAGAAGGTATGTCTTTAGCCGTAAGGGCAAAGAACCACCGGCTTTACAGACTGGTGTTTTCTCTGCTTGAAAGTGCCTTCTGAGAATACTTAACCCTGCTGTTTAGAACCCAAAGTCACTCCTATTCATGTTAAATGCAACTCAAAGATGGTTGGGGATATTCCAACAATAAAAACTGAGCAGGGGCATATCAAGGCAAGGAAGTTCTAAGCAAATAATGACGTGCTAAATTTTTGACGGATTTTTTTCAATTCATGTCAAATTTTCAAGGAACAATTAAAAAAAGGCTTGTTATTTAATCTTTCCTACCTATTAAACTCAGTGCCACTATTTTCCATGCCAAGTTAACATTCTGTGATGGTTAAGGCTCAAATAACAATAGGATTTACACAAATAAGATAACATTTTAGATAGTGCATATTAAATACCAACATCTTGGATTTTCACATGAACTGAGCTCATCTGTAAAATGTGATCCATTAAGCAGAACACAGTAGCATCCAAAATAAAAAAAATCTAGGATACAACATGGTAACAGGCCCTTCTAGCCCACAAGCCCATGCTGCCCAAATGCACCATGTGACAAATTAACCTATTCACCCATACATCTTTGGAATGTGGGAAGAAACTGGAGCACCCAGATTAAACCATACGGTCACAGGAGAATGTACAAACTCCTGACAATCTCAGATCTGAACTCGGGTCACTGGCACTGTAATAGCATTGCGCAAACAACTATGCCATGCCAATGTTGCTTCAGAAGGGCACAAATTAAAATATCGGATTTCTCCTAATGTGCCAAATGCAATACCAGTTTTCTTACCTGATCAAACTGTAAATCTTCACCTCTTTGTAATGATCTGGACAATGGTTTCTCCTAAAATATAAACAATGAAAGAAGTGACTGTACTGTAGTTTTCAAGTATTAACAAAAGTCAGTATTATTAGAATTTGAGATACTATTTAGAAAAATCAAACAACTTAAGTCTGCCATTTGATATTGTTGATTGTTTTCCAAAAAGGATATTCAAATAACACTAAGAAAGTTACCTACTCAGTTCTACAAGATGTTACATTTTGCTTTACCTGTCAGCATTTGAATTCTGGGCTGATGTGAAAGATGGTATGCTTTGGTGACACCACACTGAGTGAAATACAATTGACAATCCATAGTTGCAGGTCTTTTTCGCTGGACTATTGTTCAAAAGATTTTCAACAAGACACAGGGGAATTCAAAACCATTCATTTACACTGTGACGGGCCCAGAGGACTCCAAAACCCAGCAGCAATAGAAATTCACCAAGACAAATGTTTACTTGAACAAAAATTAGTTTTAATTTTCTTTAAACATAAAAACAGGATCAAACTTTAACTTATTGCTATTAAATTAACCCTTTACCACTCAGGAAGGTTGTTGGTTTTCAGAGAGAGATTTGTTGCTCATTGGACAGACACAAACTGATTCCTTCTGATCAGCCACTTCAGTGTCTTGCCGAAGAAATTTGCACCATCAGGGTTTTCCAGATGATAACCTCCTTCTTTCAGGTCACAACAGAGTTCCTTTTCTGTTTCCCTCATCTCAGGTGAAACATTATACAGCCTCTTGTATGGACCAAAGGTTTTGAACAGACTGAACTCAGAAGTCACAGCCAGTCTTCAAAATGGGGTTTCAAACAAGCTTTCAAAAGGCACTGCAGAAAAAATCAGTCTCTCTCTTTTTCTCTCTCACACTGCTTGACACTCTCTCTACTTGCAAAACCACATGACCCTCATAAAACAGCACACTCCACCAAAACAGCTTGCTTACTCTCATAAGAGAGTTTCCTGAGATGGGCCCTTCCATTTGCACCTCATTGTGAAAATCTCCAGCTTTGGAGTCTATGGTCTTTGCAGACTTGTAGGCACCACCTTATGCATAACTCTTGCGTTAAAAATTAAATAGGTTTTGAAGTGTTTGTAACCTAACTAAAACCCCACAATCCATCTTCCAAAAACATATCTATACATAATATAAAAGATAACAATCTGTCACACAGTTGAGTTCCACAAATTAGTTACAGTTTCTGACTTTCATTATTTTCCACCTTTTTTTGTGATCACATGAGTGAATAACAAATATGGAAAATAATTTTGACTTGGAAAATCTTTTTGTAGAAGTCAAATCAATCTCTGACTTGTTCTGTAATAGGTTGTCTGAGAGAATAATTCAAAGACAGCGAAGTCCCCATTATCCGGAATTCAAGCAAAAGAAAAAAAAAGATGGAAAATAAATGTAAAAAAATGAACATTTAAAATTGGCACTCCCTCACCAATCCACATAACATGCAATCTCAAGCAACCAGAAAATTCACTTATCTGGCATCTACCAATCCCTATAGTTGCCGGATACCAGGGGTTTTTACTGTATTTTGACAATTCTCACTCAGTAGAGTACAAATCAGTAATATTGACAAAATATGAAATGCATAATGTAATTTAAAACAAATACATGTTTTAATGAGTAAGAGAACATAAGAATTAGGAGCAGGAGTAGATCATCCAGCCCATTGAGCCTGCTTCACTATTCAATAAGATCACGGCTGACTTAATCATTGACTCAACTTCACCTACCTGCCTTTTCCCCATATTCCTTAAATCCTTTTTTATGCAAAAATCTCTCTAACTGAACCTTAGATACATTTAATGAAGTAGCCTCAACCGCTTCCTTGGGTAGAGAATTCCACAGATTCACTACTCTCTGGGAAAACCAGTTTTTCCTCATCTCCATCTTAAATCTACTCCCCTGAACCTTGAAGCTGTGTCCCCTAGTTCTGATCTCATCTGCCCGTGAAAACAATTTTCCTGCCTCCATCTTTTCTATCCCTTTCATAATTTTATATTAATATTGCTATAAGATCTTCTCTCATTCTTCTGAATTCGAGTGAGTATAATCCCAGACGATTTTGTCTCTCCTCATAGGGCAACCCCCTCTTCTTCAGGATCAACCTTGTGATCCTCCTCTGGACTGCCTCCAAAGCCTGAATATCCTTCCTCAAGAATGGAGACCAGAACTGTACACAGTACTCCAGGTGCGGCCTCACCAGTACCTTGTACAATTGCAGCATGATCTCCCTGCTGTTGAATTCAATTCTTCTAGTGATGAAGGCCAACGTTCTATTTGCCTCTTAATAATCTGTTGTACTTTTATTTTTTTTTTAAACTTGCAATTTTTCTTCTTTCTTTACCCTTTCTTAGTGGCAGTCTTCCAGCTTATGTTTTCTTTCTTTTTGATCTTTTTCTTTTTTCTGTTTATTTGTGGATTCAGGAAGTGGTTTCTTTGGCTTTTTTTTTCACCTCCTTTTGCACTGCAGTATCCGACCCAGAGGAGTATTTTGACTTAGCCCTTGACCTTTTTCGACGATTCTTTCTTTACTTCATCTATTTCATCAATTAATTTATCTTGCTCATCCTTTCCTTCCTTATTATTCTCCTGCTCTTCCTCAGAATCATACTTTTTCTTCCTTCCACCTGCAGGACTTCATCAAGGTATTCTGGAAATTGTTTTCTTTTCTAGTGTGAATTCTTGGTCACTGTTTTTCTCACATTCTAAAGAACTTGCTTCAGAATTTTCCTCAAAGGTAGCATCCCTTTCGGAAAGCATTTTAAGCTCTGCAATTTTGGTTCTCCACAAGTCCTTCAACTTAGAAGGTAACTTATTGACAACGATGATCAAATTAGCAAGCAAATTCTGCTCTTGCAAATGTACACTACTTCCCAATGTGTTACAACTCTCAGAAAGAGTGCATATGCTTCCTTTAATTTTATTGCTGGCCAAGAAAGAATCTTGTCGATGTGGGCCCTTGCAATTTTATGTTCATTGTCATAATGATAATGCAATAAATCTTTTGCCCTTTTGAAACATTGGTCTGAATCCATATATTGGCAATTTTTGACTAGTTCCTTCATCTGTCCTCCAGTATGCTGCTCCAGGTAATACAGATGACCTTTGGCATTTTGAGTATTACTTTCAGTGTGCTGTTCAAAGGAATTCATGAACATCAGATATTGCAATGGATCTCCATTAAAAACTGGAATTTCCTTCTTACGTAAACCATATGAACCTCGTTGCTGCGCAAACATAGCATAAATTTCATTTTGTTTCACTATGACTGATAATAATATTATCTTGTACATCATGGCTTGCGACTGGTTGTCTTGTTGTCAGTGGAGCTGGCTGAACTAGAACTGGTGCCATTGGTGTTGGACCTTCATATGTAAATGATGGCATTGATGGCATTCCTTGGTATGGATGTGATGACGTTGGTGGAGATCATTGACTTATCGCTGGCTCTTCAGCAACATGTGGCTGAGATGTCAGTTGTTGAATATGATCAACTCACATGGTTGAACCTGGTTGAAGTGCTCTTCTTTCTGGAAGATTCATAAATTGTGCGTTCAGAAAAGAAAGAAAGTTGCTAGCCCTTTCCATGTAATTGCTCATTGACATTCAAGCACTAGCAGCGCTACCCATAGCTCCTTGTTCAAATATACTCGTTTCTTGTGGCTGTGGTACCCATTGACCTGCTGGTGGCTCCTTGGGTACTTCAGGTTGAATGATAGATCTTGCAGAAGCCTAGCTAATGCTTTTACACTGACCATCTTCATAGCATGTTGTTCCTCAAGCTCTAGTCTTTTCTTTTCTCTCTTCAATATCTGCTGCAATCACAATAGGCTCTTTACAAAATCTTATCAGAACACATATTAAAGTACTGGTTAAGTTTGGACCTTGTAAAAGTTGAGAATTCGAAGAAGCTCCTTGAAATGATGCTCCACAATCAAATACTACACATAGTTCTCTTTTTGTGGATGTATAACTTCATGATGACATAAATACCATTTTCTACCATCTTTACGTTCCAAGATATCCTCTGATATCTTTTCTATATAAACCTTGGTTATCATGTCCAACATGACATTGGTAAATTCCAAATGAAAGGAAGGATTTCTTTTGAATTTTTTTCTTCAGTTCAGCATGTGCTGTTCTGCAATTATTTTATTATCTGGAATGCAAATTTCTATTTTCTTCAAAGGTAATGCTATACAGTAAAGACCATCAACATGTCTCATAGAATTTGAAACTCTGGAATTTCTGTTTCAGTTCCAACAAGCTTCTCCTGCTTGTTTCAGCTGTGACTTTATCCATCTGAGATACAAAACTGCCAGCCACATGTCATCTCTTTCAATTGCAAAACCCCTTCCTTCTCCAGCAAACAATAGGAGGTAGTCTTCTGCTCCCATCTGTTGTTTTTTGGTAAACAAGAACCCAGGAGTGACCTTTCTGTGCACTCTGTCAAAACCCTTGCAAAGAACTTTCAACAGCCAGTGTCTCCAGTTCATTCATTTCATGACATCATTTCAATTTGCACCTACTTGTGAAATGTGCATAGCATTCTCCATAGTTTCTGTACAGTCACTGAATATGAATTTTTCAGTATTACAAATAAGATCTGTGTTAAAGTATGTGTATGTATGTCTTTCTTTGGCTTGGCTTCGCGGACGAAGATTTATGGAGGGGGTAAATGTCCACGTCAGCTGCAGGCTCGTATGTGGCTGACAAGTCCGATGCAGGACAGGCAGACACGGTTGCAGCGGTTGCAGGGGAAAATTGGTTGGTTGGGGTTGGGTGTTGGGTTTTTCCTCCTTTGTCTTTTGTCAGTGAGGTGGGCTCTGCGGTCTTCTTCAAAGGAGGTTGCTGCCCGCCGAACTGTGAGGCGCCAAGATGCACGGCTTGAGGCGATATCAGCCCACCGGCGGTGGTCAATGTGGCAGGCACCAAGAGATTTATTTAGGCAGTCCTTGTACCTCTTCTTTGGTGCACCTCTGTCACGGTGGCCAGTGGAGAGCTCGCCATAGAACACAATCTTGGGAAGGCGATGGTCCTCCATTCTGGAGACGTGACCTACCCAGCACAGTTGGATCTTCAGCAGCGTGGATTCGATGCTGTCGGCTTCTGCCATCTCGAGTACTTCGATGTTAGGGATGAATTCGCTCCAATGGATGTTGAGGATGGAGCAGAGACAACGCTGGTGGAAGCGTTCTAGGAGCCGTAGGTGATGCCAGTAGAGGACCCATGATTCGGAGCCGAACAGGAGTGTGGATATGACAACTGCTCTGTATACGCATATCTTTGTGAGGTTTTTCAGTTGGTTGTTTTTCCAGACTCTTTTGTGTAGTCTTCCAAAGGCGCTATTTGCCTTGGCGAGTCTGTTGTCTATCTCGTTGTCGATCCTTGCATCTGATGAAATGGTGGAGCCGAGATAGGTAAACTGGTTGACCGTTTTGAGTTTTGTGTGCCCGATGGAGATGTGGGGGGGGGCTGGTAGTCATGGTGGGGAGCTGGCTGATGGAGGACCTCAGTTTTCTTCAGGCTGACTTCCAGGCCAAACATTTTGGCAGTTTCCGCAAAACAGGACGTCAAGCGCTGAAGAGCTGGCTCTGAATGGGCAACTAAAGCAGCATCGTCTGCAAAGAGTAGTTCACGGACAAGTTGCTCTTGTGTCTTGGTGTGAGCTTGCAGGCGCCTCAGATTGAAGAGACTGCCATCCGTGCGGTACCGGATGTAAACAGCGTCTTCATTGTTGAGGTCTTTCATGGCTTGGTTCAGCATCATGCTGAAGAAGATTGAAAAGAGGGTTGGTGCGAGAACGCAGCCTTGCTTCACGCCATTGTTAATGGAGAAGGGTTCAGAGAGCTCATTGCTGTATCTGACCCGATTTTGTTGGTTTTCGTGCAGTTGAATAACCATGTTGAAGAACTTTGGGGGGCATCCGAGGTGCTCTAGTATTTGCCAAAGCCCTTTCCTGCTCACGGTGTCGAAGGCTTTGGTGAGGTCAACAAAGGTGATGTAGAGTCCTTTGTTTTGTTCTCTGCACTTTTCTTGGAGCTGTCTGAGGGCAAAGACCATGTCAGTAGTTACTCTGTTTGCGCGAAAGCCGCACTGTGATTCTGGGAGAACATTTTCGGCGACACTAGGTATTATTCTATTTATCCTAGCGAAGATTTTGCCTGCAATGGAGAGCAGCGTGATTCCCCTGTAGTTTGAGCAGTCTGATTTCTCGCCTTTGTTTTTGTACAGGGTGATGATGATACCCACATTTTAAAAAATTGGAACCATTAGATAAAGCAATAATCAGGGATTTATTTTGTATTGTTTTCACAGTACACGTGTCACATTCATTTGGGATTTTAAGGATACTCAGGGTGTTGTAGGAAAAAACCCATCAAGTGAAAATTCTATCTAAACCAGTGGTTCTCAACCTTTTTCTTTCCACTCACATGCCACTTTCAGTAATCCCTATGCCATTGGTGCTCTGTGATTGATATGGGATTGCTTAAAGTGGTATGGGAGTGGGAAGGGAAGTTTGAGAATCAGTTCTCGATCCAATTGTTATAGACTCTGTAGGATCTCCTCTCAATCTCCTATATTCTAAGGAAAACAGGTTCAGTTTTTTCAACCTCTTAAAATAATTCAACTTTCCCAATCCTGACAACAGCTTTTTAAACCTCATGTATCCTTTATAATATCCTTCCCATAGCTAGGTGTCCAAAACTGCACACAATATTCCAAAAGAAACATACAAAATGCTCAAGAAAACAGCAGCATCAATAAAAAGCAAAGGAGAGTCAATGTTTCAGCTGTAACCCTTCTTCAGGAGTAGCCTGAATAGTAAGCAAAGGGCAGAAGCCCAAATAAAAGGGTGGGAGGAGTGGGGGAAGAGGAGGTGAACAATGCATACAAGTGGAAAGGAGAAAAAAATAAGTGGGGAAAAAAGCTAAGAGGCAATAGGACGACTAGGCATAAGGGGAAGGAACGAAAGAGAATGAAGAGCTGATGGAAGGAAGGTGTGGATGATGGGAAAGAGAACAATGAAGGGGAAAGAGAATGAAAAGAGGAGGAAGAATGGAGCCAGAGAAGTAACAGAAACCAAGGGAAAGGGTAGGTTGAGGGGGGTAGGGGGGTGATGGGAGAGTGGGAAGGAGAGAGAAAAATTATGGGAAGTTACTGAAGATAACAAAAATCATGATGTATTTTCTAGTCAAATGCAATTTGGACACCATATCAAAACTTCAAGTCACTGATACTCTGGGTTTTTTATTATTCTTGGAAATAATTCAAGAATCAACATTATAATATCTGGACATCTAAAATCTGGAAAGCTCCAAAATTCGGCAAGTGGCGTGAGAGACAGCAGCGCGAGTCAGGCGGGCGAGAGACCGGCAGCGCGAGTCGGGCGGGCAAGGGTGGGGGTGAGACTGGCAGTGCGACTTGGGCAGGCGAGGGGGGGGGGGGGGAGACCGGCAGTGTGAGTCGGGCGGGCGAAGGGATGGGAGGGGGGGGGAGACGGCAGCGCGATGGAAGTGGGTGGGGGTGGATACGGCAGCACAATTCAGGTGGGTTTAAATCTGGCTTTCCGAAATCCGGAAAAATCCGAAATTCGGATCACACTGTCCCCTAAGGGTTCCGGATAAAGGATTTGCACCTGTACTGATATAGCAATGCACATCTTACACTAGAATTTGATGTTAATCTAATATTTGATGTTAATCTAATATTTACATTGAAACAATGTTTCAATTCAATCCAATTAATTAGATAATTAATAATAAAAATAACTAGAATAATTTCAAGACATGATACCAATGGAATCACACATGATGATATATCAAATACAATTCTCCTTTAGCAGACAGCTAATGGTGCTTGTGCTTTCAAGGTTTGGTGTTGTGAAATACAAGCAACTCAGCAGCATATCAACTAAGATCAGAAAGGACATCCAAATGCTTTGCCTGAAATTATAAATAATTCAGAATATGTTAATATTACCAGCCATTTGATTTTCTTTGTTTAAATAATGTTAGCAAAAAAGATGCAAACAGTGTTATTCTTGTAAGATACTTGACCTTCTTTAAGTTTATTTGTCACATTATACTTAGTACAGTGAGAAGGGTTCTTCTATGAACAGTCCAACAGGTTAATTCTAACATTCATACTGCCATTTACAGTCAAAGAGCACAATTTACAAAGTATACAGTTACAATGAAAAATAAATTTGATTAGTACCAAGCATGATGGTACTGTTCTTGGATTCATTCTGGAGCCTGAAAGAAGAAGAGGCCTTTTTAAGCCTGTTAGAGTGCACTTTCACAATGACAATTTTTCTCAAGCAAAATATTTCAGTGACAATTAGGTCTAGAGCAGTGATTCACAACCTTCCCTTCCCACCCACATACCACCGTAAGCAATCCCTTACTAATCACAGAGCACGTATGGCATAGGGATTTACTTAAAGTGGTATGTGAGTGGAAAGAAAAAGGTTGAGAACCACTAACTGCTTGGAAAATCTGTATTTGATCAGGTTATTTTGTTTATCACAATTTTTATGCCATATGGAGTGTCAGGAGATGGGGAGAAAGTGGAAAGAAAAAGATTGAGCACCATTGATTTAAATTAAATTTAATGTTTTTAAAATTTAGACATACAGCACAGGAACAGGCCATTTTGGCCCATAAATCCATGCTACCCAATTTACAACCATTTAACCTAAACCGAAGTTTCCAGGGAAAATGTACAAACTCCTTACAGACAGTGTGGGATTCGAAGCCAAGTCCCAATCACTGGCGCTGTAAAGGCATTGCGATAACCATTACGCCAACTGTGCTCTCTCTGATTGAGTTTGTCGTTTCGGAATCTGATAGTGGAGGGATAGCAGCTGTTTCTGAACCTGATGATATGTGTCATGTGGCATCTATATCTCTTTCCTAATGGGGCATCAAGAACAGAGCAGGAATTAGGTAGCATGGATACTTGAAGATTGCTATTGCTCTCTGTAGATGTTCTCGATGGTGAGGAGAGTTTTGCCTGTGATGAACTGGGCTGTGCCCACTGCCTTTGCAGAGCTTCCCATTCATAGAAATAAATGCACCATACCAGGCCATGATGCAGCTGATCAGCACATTTTCCACTACATATACATAGAAGTTTGCCACCGTTTTCAATATTATACTGCAGACTTTTGATACAGTAAAGGCACTGGTGTGCTTTCTTCATGGGGACATTAAAGTCTTGGGTCCAGAAAAGGTCCTCAGAGATAGTGAATCCCAAAAATTAAAATTTGCTCACCCTCTCCACTTTTGATCCCCCAATGGTCATTCGATCATACACCTCTGGTTTTCCCTCCTTAAAGTCCACAATCAGATCTTTGGCTTTGGTGACATTGAGTGCAAGGTTGTTGTTGGTGCACCATTCAGTCAAGTTTTTAATCCCCCTCCTAATATGCTGACTAATCACTTGTTTTAAATACAACTCTCTTATTGTGGATGTTGTTGTTGTCATATTGAGCCACACACTCATAGTGGTAAAATGAGTTGAGCAAGGAGCTAAGAATGCAGCCCTGTGATCCTCAGATTCTGTTGGAGATAGTGGATGCATTCTTACCAATCTTCATTGCTTGGGGTCTGGAGGTGAGAAAATCCAGGATCCAATTACAAAGTAGGGTATTGAGGCCCAGGTCCTGGAGTTTGCTGATCATTTTGAAAGGATGATGGTGTTGAATGTTAAACTGTAGTAGATAAAGAACATCCTGATATATGCGTCTTTGCTGTCCAGATGTCCCAGGGTTTTGTGTAGAGCGAGTCAGACGACATCAGCCATTTGTTTACCGCACATCTGCTTCTGCAGGTTGTTTAAAGTTCATATTATTTTGTAGTAACTCCTGGAAATGCAACGTGTCTAAAGTAGAAATCATTATACAGAACTAAATTGGTTATTACCATATTAATTTACTAATCTACTCTATACTGAAGTACACCGTTGGGCAGGAACAAAATGAATACATGGTGGCACAGACTCGTGGGCCAAAATGCCCTGTTACTATGCTGTACAGGTATATCTAAATTTTTTAAAAATTTAAAAATACCTAACAAATAACTATGGCCTTGCAAACAACAGTCCCATCAACTACTTCTCATGCTATAATTGTCAGCTGGAGAGTGCAGATAATGACTCCGATCACTTATATAATTCTACATTAGACAGAGATAACATTTTAAAAAATGTGCACTACATCCTTGTGGCTCACCACAGCATACTTATCACATGGCCCATTTTGACTACGTGATGAACACGCTGAGGTTAGCATGGACTACGCCACAACAACTAATAGGCTAATTGAAAATGTTATGTATCCTTATTCATTTAGTGCGGGTAGGCAGAAATATTTTAATATTTATTTCAGGGAATTACTAAAACAATGGATCAACTCAGTTTGACTTGTAAACAAAGTAGTAAATTAGAATGTTTTGCAAAAAATGTTAAACCAGTGAGAATAACAAAAAGCATTACAACCATTTTTTTTCTGCCTCTGATGTTGCTCAACCCGTTGAATTCCAACAGCAGATTGTTTTCTCAAATTTTTTAAGCACAAAAATTTAACATTAAAGATCCTATTTTACTTAGTTTTCCCACCATTTAAGGTAGCAAATAAATTCAAAAAGTAGACCCATGGACAACAATTCAAAGTTACTCTTTAGTTAGTTGACACTTACATCGTATATTTTTATACATTTGTTGATCTGCAACATGGATATAATTTTCATTTTAAGGCAGCAAAAACAAATGTAGCATTTGCAAGCAAGACTTACTTTAAAATGTATTTTGCGAGAAAATGTTTGCAAATTCAGCTGGAAAATTTACCTAGTGGCTGAGTTGATTAGAATACAAAATGAATTCAAACTGTGTATAAAAAATCTATTGCAACCAAAATTTTATTTTCAATTTTGAAAGATTACTTTTAATTTTAATCCTGCCATCTAAATTGTAATCAATAATTTTAACTAAATTGTTGCCCAGATCATTCATCCATGTTCAAAATACAGATGTAATGATTTCTATTTTCCCATTTTAAGAAATTAACAATTTCAGAAATGAACAATTACAGACCCCTAACAGACATAATGTAAGAAGGTAAAATGTGGCAATCAGGCTGCACCATGAACTTAACATAGATATATTTTTTAAAAGTGAAAAATTAAGTGCTCATAATACATTGAAGAAGCTCACTTTATTACTAGCCCAATTATCAGAATCACGATTTATCGTCATGAACAAGTCATGAAATTTGGAGTTTTGAGGCAGCATCGTAGTGTAAACATACATATTATAACCATCTTATGACATGACTATAAAAGTATTAGCAATAATAGTGCACAAAAAGTAAGGCAGTGTCTTCGATTCATTGATTATTTAGGAATCCGATGGCAGCGGGGAAGAAGCTGTCCTTGTGCCATTGAGTGCTTGTCTTTAGGCTCCTGCACCTTTTCCCCAATGGCAGAAGAGGGCATGGCCTGGCTCTTGAAGGATAGGGGCTGCTTTTTTAAGTCACTGCCTCATGTAAATGTCCTCACTGGAGTGAAGTCTCTTCTTCTTCTCTTTGGCTTGGCTTCGCGGACGAAGATTTATGGAGGGGGTAAAAAGTCCACGTCAGCTGCAGGCTCGTTTGTGGCTGACAAGTCCGATGCGGGACAGGCAGACACGATTGCAGCGGTTGCAGGGGAAAATTGGTTGGTTGGGGTTGGGTGTTGGGTTTTTCCTCCTTTGCCTTTTGTCAGTGAGGTGGGCTCTGCGGTCTTCTTCAAAGGAGGTTGCTGCCCGCCAAACTGTGAGGCGCCAAGATGCACGGTTTGAGGCGTTATCAGCCCACTGGCGGTGGTCAATGTGGCAGGCACCAAGAGATTTCTTTAGGCAGTCCTTGTACCTTTTCTTTGGTGCACCTCTGTCACGGTGGCCAGTGGAGAGCTCGCCATATAACACGATCTTGGGAAGGCGATGGTCCTCCATTCTGGAGACGTGACCCATCCAGCGCAGCTGGATCTTCAGCAGCGTGGACTCGATGCTGTCGACCTCTGCCATCTCGAGTGCCTGTGATATCACAGGCAGAGTTACCAACCCTCTGGAGTTTATTCTTGTCCTGAGAGTTGGTGCCTCCATACCAGACAGTGATGCAACAAGCCAGAATGCTCTCCACAGTACACTTGAGAGTCTTTAGCGACATAATGAATTTCCTCAGACACCTCACAAAGTATAGCTGCACTGGCAAGCCTTCTTTGTGATTGCATCAACATGGAGGCTCCAGCACAGTTGCTTGGAGATGGAACCCAAGAATTTGAAGTTCTTTACCCTCTCCATTACTGAGTCCTCAATGAGGACTGGGTTGTGTTCCCCTGACTTCCTCCTGAAGTCCACAATCATCTCCTTGGTATTGCTGACATTGAGCTCAAGGTTGCTGTCGTAACACCATTCAATGAGCTGATCAATCTCCCTCCTGACGCTTCCTCATTGTAGTTTGTGATTCTTCTGACAGCTGGTGTCATCAGCAAACATAGATAGCATTGGAATTATGGCTGGCCACACAGTCATGGGTGTATAACAAGTAGAGCAGTGGGCTAAGCATGGATCCTTGGAATGTGCCTGTGTTGATGATCAGTGAGGAAGAGACATTGTTTCCAATTCATACTGACTGTGGTCTTTCAATGAGAAAGTCAAGGATCCAGTTGCAGAGTTGGGTATAGAGGCCTAAAATTTATAGCTTCTTGACCAGCAATGAGGGAATAATGGCATTGAACTTGGGAATCAGAATGATTGATACCTTTTTGAAGCTGGTCATGGAGCTGCTCGAGGCACCTTATGGGCAGCTCTGGCACCTCCTTGTTGTCGTTTTTGGTGAGTTCTTACATCTAAAAAATTAGCACTGCACCCCTTCCTTTGACTGCCAAAATAAGAGGTTGAAAATGCCCATAAATACTCCGGCCAGTTGGTTAGTGCAGATTTTCAGTACCCTGCCAGGTATGCTGTCAGGGCCTGACGCCTTGCGAGGGTTCACTCTTTTGAATGATGATGATATCAATTTCATTTCATTTTAATTCAGTGACAGCACAGTTTTTGCTTTTTATGAATCACATCGTCTTGATCTCAGGAAATATTTCAGGAATTGATAGCTTTTGCAATTGTGTTACTTGAAATTCAGAAAGTACGGTTTTCTGCCCTGTAGCTCATCAACAGATGGTGAAATCTAGGACTTGCAGTTTTGTTAAATTTTTAGCATTCATTTTGTATTTTAATAAAAACGTATGCCTAGTAACATGAGAATTCAAAGAAAATTCTTGCAGAAAGTTGTACTCAGATCATGTCCCCTTTTCTTCTGTGGTAATCCCTTACGACCTCACAGATGATGTGCACTTCGCAATTCACTTACAATCATAACATAAGAAATAGGAACAGGAGTTGGCCATCTGGCCTGTCGAGCCTGGTTCGCCATTCAACAAGATTGTAGCTGGACTGGAGGTGAACTCTGCTCCTTTTCCCTATAAAGCCCAAATTAACCATAAATCTATTTACCTGTGCCCTAAATATATTTATTGAAACAGCCTCCACTGCTTCCTTGAATCCATAGATTCAAGTCAAGTCACCTTTGTTTATCGGACATAAGATGCTCGAATGGTAAAGGCGAGATAGCGTTTCTCCAGGACCATGAAGCATATTAACATAAATATAAGTTAGAAGTTAAATATATTAAAATATTGAAATATCAAAGGCATATACAGTAAAAGTTCATGGTACACTATCCACATATGTTATGGGAATTCAGGAGCCTGATGGCTTGGGGGATAAAACTTGCCCAATCTGGACCAAGAGCTACAATACCTCCTACCTGATAACAGCTTCATGAGGGGTGTGTGGAGTCCTTCACAACATTTATTGCCTTTCGCCTACATCAAGTGTTGTCGATGTCCATCAAAGTCAGAAGAGAGCCCCCAATTATCTTTTTCGCCGACTTCACTATCCTCTGCAGGGTCTTGTAGTTCGAGGGGTTCCAGCCTCCAAACCAGGCGGTGATGGAGTTGCACAGAATCCTCTCGATACATCCCCTGTAGAATGTAGTGAGGATGGAGGGTGGGAGATGGACTTTCCTCAGCCTTTGCAAGTAGAGGCGCTGCTGGGCTTTCTTGGCTATGGAGCTAGTGTTAGGGGACTAGGTGAGATTCTCTGCAAATGTACTCCAAGGAACTTGATATTCCTGACAACCTCAACAATCGATCCGTCAATGGTCAGCAGAGAATTCACTGTCTGGGAGAAACAGATCCTCCTCATCTACTCTTTGAATTTTGAAGCTCTGTTCCCTAGTTCTAGCCTCACCTGACAGTGGAAACAATTTTCTTGCTTCCATCTTGTCTATTCCTTTTATAATTTTAAGTATTGCTAATAATATCCCTTCTCATTCTTCAAAGCCCCAGCATGTATAGTCCCAGAAAACTCAATCTTGTCTCACAGACTAATCCCCTCATTTCTGGAATCAATTTTGTGAACTTCCTCTGCCTCCAAGGCCAGTATATCCTTTCTCCTTGCATCCTCTACACAATCTGTATTTCAACTCAATTTAGTATAATCACCAAACTCAGATACGCTACATTTTGTCCCCCCCCTCCAAATATACTGTGAACATTTGTGAGCCTAGCCCCTACCCTTGCAACTCTCCACTCACCAGTGATTGCCAATCAGGGAAACACCCATTTATCCCACACCCTGCCTTCTATAGGTTAGCTAATCTTCTATCCATGCTAATGTATTAGTCCCAACTCCATGCATCCAGATATCTCGCTATTTCCTCCTCAATGATATCTTCAAGCATTTTCCTGATGACAGACATTAAGCTTACTGGTGTCTAGTTACCTCTCATTTGTCCACATCGATTTTTTAAACGTTTGCTACATTTGCTGTCTTCTAATCTGACTGACCTGTCCAGAGTCCAGACAATTTTAGGAAATGCTATCAAGCATATTTACTACAACTTCTACCATTTCTTTCAGTACCCTAAAATGCATTCCATCAAGTCCAGGGGACTCATCTACCTTCAGGTCAACGCATTTACCCAGCACTACTTCTGTAAGGATAATGATTGTATTGAGATCCTCACCTTGCATCATATCCTTAACATTCGTCTTTGACATGTTATCTGTGTCTTCCACTGTGAAGACTGACAAAAAAAAGTTGTTCATGGTCTTTCAAGAGATCACAAGGTATAGAAGCAGAAAACCAATCAGCCCATCAAGTCTGCTTCACCAATCTATCATGAGCTGGTCCACCCTCCTACTCAACCTCACTCCCCACCCTTCTATTTGATGCCCTGACTAATCAAATACCTGTCAATCTCTGCCTTAAATACACTGAACAACCTCATTTCCACAGCCGCCTGTGGCAAAAAGTTGCACAGACTCAAGACCCTCTAGCAAAATAAATTTTTCCGCATCTCTGTTTTAAATTGACACCCTTTTATTCACACTTTTAGCATTCAAAATGTCTATGAGGTCCCCCGTCATTCTGTACTCCAATGAGTACAGTCCATAAGCTGACAACATTCCTCATATGCTAATCTTTCATTCCTGGTATCATTCTAGTAAATCTTCTCTAAACCATCTCTAATGTAAGCATGTCTTTCCCCCCCCCCCCCCCCCGAAATAAGGCACCCAAAACTGTGCACAGTACTCCAAGTGAGGTCTCATCAATGCTTTACAGAGTCTCAATATTACACCCCTGCTCTTATTCCTCTAGAAGTAAATTCCAACATTTCTTTGCCACCAACTTTACCTGGATGTCAACCTTTAGGGTATCCTCTGAATTTTCTCCCTATCTAAATAATAGTTTGCCCATTTATTTTTTCTAATAAAGTGTACGATCATACACTTTCCAACATTGTATTCCATCTGCCACACCTTTGCCCATTCTCAAATCTATCCAAGTCTCTCTGCAGCCTTTCTGTATCCTCAGCACCACCCCCCCCCCCCCCAAACCTATTTTGGTATAATCGGCAAATTTAGCCACAAAGCCATCTATTCCATAATCCGAATCATTTTTATACAATGTAAAAAGAAGCGTCCACAACACTGACCCCTGCGGAACACCAACCAGAATAGGATCCCTTTATTCCCATCAGTTTCCTGCCGATCAGCCAATGCTAGTATCGTTCCTGTAATTCCATGGGCTTTCAACTTGTTTTGCAGCTGATGGAATATGGTCTGTACAAGAATGTTCAGTCACTTCAGATGGGCATGATCCACACATCTTTATAAAAATCCAGTAGGCAGCAGCAACAAAATAGTTCTCTGCAGAGTTTAGATTCAAAAACTTTTATCAAAATTTCCCCCAGGAGCTCAAATGTATACTAAATATTTACGATTTTTAAATTCACATTTTGCAAAAATATTTAGTAAAAAAATATAGGCAGAGAAAAATAGAAATCTCTAGTATCCAAAAGTCCTTTTTAAAAAAAAATCCTAATTTGTTTGGCAAAGTTACTGAATGACAATAATTTGATGGGATTATTGAAAACACATGATGAAAATGTGAGCATTATAAAAGCATTTTAAAAATATTTTGTAATTAAAAAAGATATATATCACAGTCCAAGTGGCAAATGTTAGAAATAAGGCTGAGCTTTAGAACTAGTTCAAAAAGTATTGAGTCAATATTTTTCAAATAGAATCTGGCTGGCTACAGTGTTTAACATTAAATATTTAGTTCCAATATTTAGCTGCATAATGTGTAATCCTTGAAATCTTCTTCACTTTAAAAGAGGAACATTGCTTTATTGAGCATCTTCATTCTGTCCTCTGCAACAGCAATGGCCTTCCAGGGGCCAACCACATTAATTCCATACATCATTTCATGTTTTCATGTACTTCCAAGTTGAGGCTATCTGTAAATTTGTGGTGCACCTTGTAGTCCATCTCGCCAGTCTCCAACCAGACTTCTCCGATTTCTGTTAGCCCAGCACCCCCGTCTCTTACTTTCCCTCATCTTTGTCTCCTTTCCTCCACCTCCCCACCCCTCCCTTCTCCAATCAGAGATCTATCCTTCTTGGCGCTCTGGTCTCTCCCCCCCATCACTTCTCAGTCTCTTTCTCTTGTTCACTCTCTCACCTGTTAGACTGTGATCCTCTCCCTCCTCCTTGCCCTACCCCATCTTTTTATTCAGGCATATATTCAATATTCAATATTCATGAAAAAGGGCTTAGGCCCAAAATATCAACTGCCTTTTGCTTTCTGAGATTCTCCAGCATTTCCATGTAGTGCATTAGACCACAACATCTACAGATTTCTTCTTGACCTCTGAACTGATTGAGATGTAAATCAACGATTTGGATCAGACAAAAAGTTACATCCAAAAATTTTTATGGAGACATGAAATTAAACAGAATGTGTATAATAATTAGAACATAAGAGACACAAACAAGCTAAGTACGTGAGCAATAAAAGGGCAGATAGAGTACAATGCGGGGGGGGGGGGGAAGAGGCTGATCTCTCTGTAGGGAAAACAGAAGTGTTGATTAATATTTAAATAATGAGATATTTGGAAATATGGATGTTCAAAAGATATAGGTATCCCTGAATGCAAATCTGTAGACACAGCAGGAAATACAAAAGGTTTCAATATATTAACTTTTATTGAGAGGCTTTGATTAAAAGGATGACATTGACTCACTACAAATATTTAGGGCAGCACCCAAGCTTTTATATGCAATTTTAGTTTCCTTTCATTAAAATTATATACTTTTCATGGAGGAAGAACAACTAAGATTCACAAGGCAGATCCTTAAGATGGAAAGTCTGTCACACAAGATGAGCGTATTGTCACATTTAAACAAAATACATCTTCATCCATTTTCAAACGCAAAGGCATGAATGGATTTGAATCCACAAGAGTTGAAGTTATAACTTTTAAAATCAATAGGAGATCCCCATATTAATTGCTGTAAAATCACTATTATTGCTTTTCAAGCTTGTCATGTGGGAATGAAAATTTAACAAAAAAAAACTCGCTCCAAGGGACAAAGACATCTTTATATGATGTGGGAAGGAAAATATCATGTGAGTGAAGTAATGGACATCCAAAACCTCCATCATCCCTTGCATTTTATTTTTCCTGTTGTAATCTGTGTTCATCTCTTTTTTAAAACTGATTTCTAAATGGAAAACAAAATCTAAATTGTTCTTTTAGACATTATTTTTCTGATTCTCTCCATGTATTTTCTTAAATTAAGAAAAAATGCACAGGTGTAATGATTTGTATACTATTTATACAGCATCTCGAATTTGAGAGAAACAAGCAACGTGCTGTTTATGCTCCAGATTTATTCAAACAACTTACAATAAACCCTCTGACAGAATGCTGTTTCGTTGGAATGTTTTGGCACTATCAGAAATTCATTTGGAAACTGCAGACCTAACAGAATGTCAGCACTTACAGTAAACAACTCGCTATCTTCTTTCAGTTGCTTGCAATTCTAACAGTAAAATGCAACACTCTATAGAACAAAGCAAAAACCTGTGGACATTGTGGGGTTTTTTTTGCGCACTCCAGTAGAAAAAGTGTCTGCACTATTGTAACAGCATCTTTTTTTCCATGATGGCAACTGTGAATATTTATTAACTATGGTTTTAATTTATGATCTCTTAATAATTTACTGTTTACTATTCTCACTTTTAAAAAAAAAGTATCTGCTCGGCTGCAGCAAGTAATAATTTCAGTTCATATCCACAATGTACAAGACAATGAACTAATATCAAGATCTCACTGAGGCCTTATAGCATTAAGCACCTCAAATGGAGTATTGAAGAAGTAGCTGTAAAAAAGCCTTTTATAGCAGTCTAATGCTCAACTAGTACTACCACCACCACCAAATACTGGGGTCATCTCAGCTTCAATAGTGGAGCAAAATTAATTCCATCGTCAAATTTATTCATTGTTTGTGGTTCAAATTTACATGGGGCTATCTAGTCCTTCCTGAGGCAAGTCATTATTAACACTCAACAAAGGAAAAAAAACAGAAATGAGCACAAATACAGATTTTACACATGGTAGGAAGTAATTACTACAACAATTATAGTTAAAGAGAAGTTATGGAAACTACTGATGGTAAGATGGTGGGAATTAAAAATGAACAATATGAACTATGTACAAAGGGTTCTGTACAAAAATGAAAAGGACTGTAAGTCATAATAGAAATACGATAGGCGAGTGAGATGCTGGTAACATCTCAGGAGCAGAAGAACTTGGTTTGTAGTAAGAACAATTGGAGGTCTCTTCACAACAAAATAGAAATGTGATTAGGGATATCCAATCAGAAATTTGAAGATGATACTGAGTTAAAACAGAAGAAGCAATGATTGTCTGCTTCTGTTGATTGGTGAACTGGTAAAAAGAGTGCATTAATTCAAAATAATCAACACAAATAATTTCCAGGGTTCAGAGCCACTGTAAGTGAATTGTGTGCCTGTAGCAGTAGCTGAATGGAGTCGGGAAGAACGAGACCGGTAGCTGGTGGCTCGTTTGCACTCTGCTTGTTTATTGAAACTTCGCATGCTGCGCCTTACAAGGCCACAGGTACGTTACCCCGTGCGCATGCAGACCTGAACCAGCCAGCAGAAAAAGTGACCCCGGCAGCACCATCTTGACACGGCAGCTCCACTGCCACAACCGTAACACGAGGAGCCTGTTCACCTGCCGTCAGTGATGTGCACCGCCACACAACTTCCCCCCATTCTCCCCCCCAAGAACCGGAGATAGTGTCCTGTGCCTCCAAGTCCTGTGTTGGTTTTGCCTTCGGGGGCCTGCCCCTATGCTTTGCTGGCTGTCGGGCAACCGGCTGGCTGAGGTTGAGATGCGCAAGCTTCAGGCTCAGCTATGAACAGTTCCTCCCTGCCCCCAATATCTAATATGAATGTGCTGCTGCTGCAGACAACCTCATCGGGGTCTTTGTAGGATCGTTGGAGGTGGGGGAGAGGAGAAGAGAGATAATGCGCACCTCGGCAAATGAACAGATAGTCAGTTGTCTTTTAGTCTGCAGCCACTGATGTGGGGTGGTGTCCATGGTGTGAGGGAGCCAAGCCAGCCCCTCAGCTTTTGCAGTTCTGCCCCTCCTTCTGTGTCTGTGCCCTTGGTGACGGGAAGGAATTCTCCGGGGAAATTTAAGGGGGCTCCGTATACCAACTTGGCAGAAGAAGCCTGGAGGTCCTCCTTGGGTGCTATTTGAATGCCAAGGAGCACCCAGGGGAGCTTGTCTACCCAGTTGGGTCCGGTCAGGCAGGCTATGAGCGCCAACTGTGGGTGATAGGCAGTGATGTGGTGTGGTTGAATTTCGTGTCGAGGAGGGAGGTGAGCTGTGTCCACAAGGCCGAGGTGAATTGCGCCCCCTGTCCGTAGTGATATGGCCCAGGGTCCCCAACTGGCGTGAGTATTGACCTGGCTCAAGTGTCTTGGGGGGGGGGGGGGAATCGGGCCATCTGGTGGCACGGTTGACCACTGTGAGGAGATAACAAGCTTCTCGTGAAATGGGCAGGGGGCCGACAACATCAAAGTGGATGTGATCGAATTGTCGTCTGGGTGGTTCGAACTGCTGGACAGGAACTTTGGAAAACTGGCAATATGTGCAAATGCAGGCCCACTCAGCAACCTGTTGGCATAGGCCATGCCATACAAACCATGCAGCAACCATGTATCCCGTGGTCTTGATGGATGGGTGTGAGAGGTCATGGATAGAGTGGAAAACCATCGTCTCCATTGACTTGGGATGACAGGTCAGGGATGGCCAGTGGACACATCGCAGAGCAGGGTGCGACCTCTGTATGGCAGGGGGACAGGCGGATGTTCTTCGAAGAGGAGGATGGTGATGGCTGTGCAAAAAGCCTGGGTCTCCATTTCGTATTCTTGCACCTGTGCAATCTTGGAATAGTCTAGGTCTAGTGTCAACGATTGGCTGGCCGCCCTCGAGAGGGTATCTGCAGCAATATTCTCCTTGCCAGAGAGGTGTTGAGTGTTGGCGGTGAATTCCGAGATGTATGCCAAATGCCGTTGCTGGTGGCCCAACCAGTGGTCCGAATCCTTTGAAAAGGTGTAGGTGAGGGGTTTGTGGTCGGTGAACATGGTGAAAGGCTTGGCCTTGAATAAATAACAGAAGTGCCTGACCATGAGGTAGAGGGCTAGGAGCTCCTGATCAAATGCACTGTGTTTTAACTTGGGGGCCGCAAATGGCAGCTGAAGAAGGCCAATGGCCTCCAATGTCTGTCAATCAGCTGTTCAAGTACGCCCCCTATCACCATGCTGACAAATTCCTGAAGGTCGTTGACCGTGTTGGGCTTTGCGTACTGCCATATGGCCTTCATCTCCTTCCTAGGAAATCGATCATCTCATGGTTAAACTGGCACTTTGCTGGGTTGACCATGAGGCCAAAGTAAGTCATGCGGGAGTAGAGTTTGCGTAGATGGGTGGTGTGTTCCTGCTGGTGATGAGGATGTCGTCCAGGTAGATGATAACAAAGTCCAGGTCTCTGCCCACTGCATCCATGAGGCGCTGGAAGGTCTACGCTGCATTTTTAAGCCCGAAAGGCACGCGCAAGAACTCTAACAGTCTGAAAGACGTGACCATGGCAGTCTTCCCGATGTCGTCTGGCTGGATAGGGATTTGGAGGCAGCCTCGATTTTGGAGAAAATGGTCGTGCTGTGTAAGTTAGCTGTGAAATCCTGTATCTGGGGAACTGGGTAGCTCTCTAGGGTAGTTGAATCATTGAGGTACCAGTAGTCCCTGCAAAGTTGCCAACCCCCTATGGCCTTGGGTACCATGTGCAGAGGGGAAGCCCACAGGCTGTTGGACGTATAGACAATCCTCAGCTTCTCCATATGTTTGAACTCCTCCTTGGGCAAGTGACTTCAGGCACTGGGTGAGGTGCTTTGAGGCATACCTGTAGCGATCAGACCCTATCGTGGAGGAAGACACAGATAAACTGCTAGTCCTGATGTCGCCGGTGACCACGGGGGTCTAAGAAAACATCCAGGACGCGACCTCCTACACGGCTGCCATGAACGTGCTGAGGGGGCTCTACAAGCGGCCTGTGAATAGTCTATGCCAGGCATATGCTAACAATCGAAGGCAGCAATCCGGTGAGTCTTTCCAAGTCTAACTCCAGACACTGAGGTTACTGGATAGAGCTTGTGTGTGCACCGACAAGACGGCATCCGGGATCACTGACGATCTCATCCAGGACGCTTATGTGGCTGGGGTCCAATCCATTGAGGTGAGGCAACAATTACTGGAGCATGGGGGAGACAGCCTAGTGGAGTCTGTTCAAATTGCTGAAACAATGGAGGCTGCAGCCCTAAGCATGGACGCCTATACACAGGACTGGGCCCCCCGTTACGATGTGAGTAGAACGTCTACAATTAACTCAGCCTCCCCACGCCCTGTCGATGGCCTCGATGCCACACTACCTGACACGACCCAAAAGTGCTACTTCTGCGGGAGGGAGAAGCACAGTCGATCCTTGTGCCATGCGAGGAAGGCCCGATGCCAGAAATGCGGAAAGAACAGCCACTTCACCACCGTCTGCCGGTACGAAATGGTCGCTGCCAACCACAGTGCCTCATGCGAGGCCCAATTGCCTTCCCCAAATTCCAATTACTTGTCCTCAGAACTCTCATCCAATGAGAGAGAGGAATCAATCACGCAGCAACACTTGACATCACGACACAAGCACCGCATGTGGAAGGCCCCATCCAACGGGATTTTCGAGCCAGCAGGCCCCGATGGACTGCCTGCAGGGTGACAGCTGCCGCCTCCACTGCTCGCCACCACCGCCGACTCCAACCGGATCCCAGCACCATAAGACCCTATCAGCCCGTGTGCACCACAAGTATCGACGCCTCCACAACTCACCACCGACTACTCCAGTGACATGAGGATCCACCGGACGGCCCCCCCCCCAGCGACGAGTGACATCATCACACCAGCCTCCAAAGTCACCAACACTGGCACCAGCCCCACTCCCTGTATCAGTGATATTAATCCAGGACCAGTCGTATCCCCCTAGCTATGACTATGGAAATGATTAGGGTGAGCAGCCAATATACTGTCTGTCTGATTCAGGTTCGACAGAGAGCTTCATTCATCCAGACCTGGTCCAAGCAGTTCACCCAACGGACCAGAAGATTTCACTGGCCACAAGATCCCACTCAACGGGCATCAAGGGGTATTGTGTGGTAACCTTGAAAGTTGAGGGCATCAAATTTACAGTGTTTAAGTAGCTGGTCCTATCTCAATTATGTGCGCCTGTGTTGTTGGGGTTGGATTTCCAATGTCATTTTAAATCGTGTCACTGCACTAAGGGGGTCCCCACTCTCCACTCTGTGTCTGCTACCACTCCACCCCAGAGACCTCCTGCCAGCAACAGCCCACGCCAGCCCCGCGCCCCAACACTCCCCTTGCAGCCTCTCCATCCTCCGGGTTGCTCCTCCAGCACTCTTCGCCAACTTCACCCTTGGCTGGAAACCGATTACCGCTAAAAGCCGGTAGTACAGCTTTGGGAACAGGAAATTTATTAAAAGCAAAGTGCACAGACTGCTGGGCGAGGGCATCATCAAGCCCAGTACAAGTCCCTATAGGGCACAGGTGGTAGTGGTGAAGAACAGGGGGAAACTGCGGATGGTGGTGGACTACAGCCAAATAGTCAACCACTTCAGGCTCTTAGACGCTTAGCCTCTTCCACAAATCACAGATGTGGTGAATCAGATCGCCCAATACCGTGTGTTTTCCACCATCGACCTCCGATCAGCCTACCACCAACTCCCAATCTGCACGGACGACCACCCTTTAACGGCCGTTGAAGCGACCGGAGTTTGTATCAATTTCTCACGGACCCCTTCGGTGTCACAAATGGTGTCACGGTCTTTCAGCGAGAGATGGACCGGATGGTTGACCAGAACAGCCTAACAGCTACATTCTAGTATCTTGTCAATGTCACCATCTGTGGCCACGACTCGCAGGACCACGACGCCAACCTTGAGAAATTCTTCCAAACGGCGAAACAACTGAATTTGACCTACAATTTCAAGAAGTGGGTCTTCCAGACCACTCGCCTCGCAATTCTAGGTTGCATGGTGGAAAACGGGGTAATAAAGCCAGATCCCGACTACATGTGCCCTCTCATGGACCTTCCACCGCCCCAAACCCAGAAGGCACTCAAACGCTGTCTGGGTTTTTTTTTCCTATTACACCCAATGGGCCCCACAGTACTCTGACAAGGCACGGCTACTAATTAAGTCCACCTCCTTCCCCTTGTGAGCGGAAGCTAGAGCAGCCTTCGACCGCATTAAGTCAGACATCCCCATGGCCACTCTACATGCCGTCGACGAATCCATACCCTTCCAGGTGGAGAGTGACACGTCCAACTTTGCACTAGCAGCCACCTTAAACCAGGCCGTTAGGCCTGTCGCCTTCTTTTCTAGGCCCTCCAGAGCCAAGAAAGCCAACACTCCTCTGTCGAGAAGGAGGCCCAGGCCATCGTAGAGGCCGTAAGTCTTTGAAGATACTACCTCGCTGGCAGGCATTTTACACTGCTGACCGACCAACGCGCGGTCTCATTTATGTTTAGCAGCAACCAGCAGGGTAAGATCAAAAATGACAAGATTTTTGTCATTTGACAAATGGCAAGGTAGAGAATCGGATTCTCTACCTTCAACTATGACGTTCTGTATTGGCCTGGCAAACTCAATGACCCACCCAATGCCCTTTCCTGTGCTACACGTACCAGTGTACAACTGAACAGGCTGCAGAGACTCCACGAGGAGCTCTGTCACCCGAGGGTCACCAGATTCACCCACTTTGTAAAGGCCTGCAACCTGCCCTATACGGTCGAGGAGATCTGCTCCATGACCTGAGGCTGCCCAGTCTGCGCCGGATGCAAGCCCAACTTCTTCCGGCCAGAGAAGACACAAGTTATTAAAGCCACCTCAGTGTGGACTTCAAGGGGTCCCTACCATCGACAAACCGTAACACCTACATTCTCAGAGTGATTGTTGAGTACTCCCGCTTCCCGTCCGCTATCCCCTGCCCGGACATGACCGCCTCCTCAGTCATAAATGCCCTGCACAGCATCTTCACCATTTTCAGGTACCCCCGTTACATCCATAGTGACCGAGGTCGGGGGTGGGGTCTTTGTTTATGAGTGCAGAGCTGAGGCAGTACCTTCTGGAGCGCAGTATTGCTTTGAGCAGGACCACTAGCTACAACCCGCGCAGTAACAGGCAGGTCAAAAGGTAGAATGCTACTGTCTGAAAAGTGGTCACACTTTCCCTCTGGTCCAAAGGCCTCCCCACCACTCGCTGGCAGGACATCTTCCCAAACGCCCTACAATCTATCAGGTCCCCGGTATGCACTACCACCAATGCTACCCCGCACGAACATATGTTCTCATTCCCATGGAAGTCAGAATTGGGAATGACCACACCGGCTTGGCTGACGGTCCCTGAACCTGTCCTGCTGAGACGTCTTGCCCTCTACTCAAAAAACGACCCCTTAGTCGACTGGGTCACGCTGTTACACGCAAACCCACACTATTCCTATAATCGAGTACCGGGGCAGGCGGGTGAGGTCATGGTTTCAGCAAGAGGTCAGTTCCTAAAGAAGGGGTGAATGCGATAGTGCAGGATACTATCACCAATGTATATACAATGCATATATTTGTATATATTTACATAAAGCTGTTGTGATTGGTTGAGAGCCGTAGCCATGCCCACTGGCAGGTCATAAATGGCTGCTCCTAACCAGACCCAGGTCAGTCTGGACTGGTCGACCTCAATGTAATATGCACCAGTCTTTTGCTAATAAAAGCCTTGGCTTGAGTCAACATGTCTTTGAGTCAGTGAAACCAACCTCCCTGCTTCCATCATATTTATTCCTTTTGTAATTTTATGTTTCATAAAGATCCCCCTCAACCTTCTAACCTCCAATAGTCCCAGACTACTCAATCTAACCATCTCATTTCTGAAATACACCTGGTGAACCTCAACTTCAAGTCACATCAAGTTTATTGTCATCTCATTGCTCAAGTACAACCCAACAAAAAAATGTTCGATATTAAAAATGTTCGAGTAGGAAGAACAGAACTGTATGCAATTCTGCAGGTGCACAATCTCCAGTACCCTGCACTGTTGCAGCAGAACCTCCCTGCTCCTGATTCAACCCCTCGAGCAACGAAGGCCAACATCCCATTTGCTTTCTTGATTTCTTGCTGCACCTAGAACTAATCTTTTTATTATTCATGCACAAGCACTCCCAGATCCCTTTGCACTACAGTATACTATAAATTCTCATCATTTAAATAGTCTAATTTACTGTTTTTCTCCTCATGCATGACCTCTCATTTATACTTCGTGTGCCCGACACTTCCCCACACATTTAACCTGTCTACATCTCTTTGTAGGTCTATGTCCTCGACACAATATGATCTTCCACTCAATCCAATCAGCTAAAATACGAAAATCTGCAGAAACCGTGGTTGAAGTAAAAATGCAAAGCCGGAGAAACTCAGAACATCAAGCAGTGCCCTTTATATACAAAGGTAAAAATACATAACTGTTGTTTTGGGCTTCAGCCCTTCATTAAGATGTGGCTTATACCTTGAAGAAGGGATCAGGTCTGAAACATTGGTAATATATTGTTACCTCCAAAGGACACTGCGAGTCCAGCTGAGTTGCTCCAGCATTTCTGTGTTTTTACTACATCGCTGAATGATAACTAGAGAAATATCCTGGTTTCAGTATCATCTTCATATTTCTGTTTGGACATCCCTGATCAATGTAGTAATTCCATGCTTTCTATTCATTACCTTATCCTCTCACCATGCTAATACTTTATTCTCAACTTTGTGCATCCTCATCCAATACAGAAGTATTCTCTTGGCATCTTACTGAATGCCTTCTAGAAATCAAAGTACAGTAAATCATATTCACTCGTTCTCTATCCACTGGGCTCATTTTATCTTCAAAGAACTCCAGCAAATAAATTAAACGTGACTTGTCCTTCCTGAATCAATATTGCACCTACATGATGGAATTATTTCTAGCTACATGTCTTTCTATTTCTTCCTTAATGATAGCTTCAAGCATTTTCCTAACTGTGGATGCTCAGCTAACTGGCCTATAGTTACCTGCCTTTAAGTTTCCTTCACATTCTAAGGACATTTGTGTTGACAGGGCAATTATTAGTGACCAATTTATTTCAGTAAGTAGGTGAGTGGAAGATCTAGGGGAGACATAGTGAGAGCAAAATTGGATTAACATGAAGTCAGTGTAAATAGGTGTTGAGAATCAGCATGGACAGTGTGAAAGGGCCTCTTTCCATGCTGTAGGACTTTTAAAACTCCAAAATACCTTGAACATCACTTTATCATGGACAAGTGAAGTCAAGGAGAAGATGAATGCAGTAATGATAGGGGATTCCACAGTTAGGGGTACAGACAAGAAGAAGAGATCCAGAATCCCAGATGGTATGTTGGCTCCCTGGTGCCAGGATCTGAGATATCTCAAGGCATTCTCAGGAGGGAGGGTGACCAGCCAGTTGTTGTGGTCCATGTAGGGACCAATGACATCGGTCAAGGAGGTCCTGCAAGGAGAATACAGGGAGTTAGATGCTAAGATGAACGACAGGACCTCCAGGGTTGTGATCTCAGGATTGCTACCTGTGCCACGTACCCGTGAGGGTAAAAAGAGGAGGGTAATGCAGCTTAACATGTGGCTAAAGAGATGGTGCAGGAGGGAGGGCTTCAAGTTTCTGAATCATTGGGCTCTTTTCCAGGGAGTTGGAACCTGTCCCAACAGGATGGTTTGCACCTGAACTAGAGAGGGACTAATTTCTTTGCAGTAAGGTTTGCTAGTGCTGCTCCTGGAGGTTTACACTAGATTTTCAGGGAGATGGGAATAAGAGTGCCAGAACAGATTGTGGAGTGGAGGAGGAAAACAAAGATATGAAGAATGGATGTCAAGTCAGAAATCAAAGGGTGGAAATGTTCTCAGGTACAGCCATTGTTCTGTTGTTTCAGAGGTGATAGAGCGGGAGGGATGAAAGGGGGACGAATAGCATTGCACGTCAAGGAAAATATCAACACTTTGCTCAGATAGCACAGAACAGAAGGATCATCTACTGAGGCTATATGGGTGGAGTTGAACAGGAAAGGTATGGGCATACTCATGGGGTTGCATTAGAGACTGCCCAATAGTCAGAGAGAATAGGAAGACCAAATTTGTAGAGATAACAGACAGCTGCAGGAAACAAAGTTGTGAGAGTGATTAGAACTCCCATAATGTAAAAGGGCTGGATGGCTTGGAGTTTGTCAAATGTGTTCAGGAAAGTTTACTAAATCAATATACATGTAACGGAGATACCAACTAGAGTGAGTGCAATACAATTAGGTAATGAGAGAGGACATGCGACAGAAGAATGTATAGGGGAACATTTTAGGTCCAGTAATCATAATGTCATTAGAGTCAAATTAATTATGAAAAAGGATAGATCTGGTCCTCCAGTTGAGATTCGAAATGAGAGAAAATGCAAATTTGAGGAAATGAGAAAGGATATAGAAAACGTGGATGAGATATTTCATTTTCTGGCAAGGATGAGTTTGGTAAGTGGAAGGCTTTTAAAGGTGAAATTTTGAGTGCACAGAGTTGGTATGTTCCTGTCAGGATTAAAGGCAAGGTTAACAGGCATACCAGTAGTTTACATGGGATATTGGGATGAGAGAGGTGTATAGCAGGAAAGGGTAACAAGGATACTTGTGGAGTATAAAAATGCAAGAAAAAAAACTTGCGGAAATTGGGAAGGCTAAAAGACTGAGCGTGCAATGGCAGACAATGTGAAGGAAAATCCTAAGGGTTTTTAAGTATGTAAAGAGTAAAAGGATTAGAGTGAAGATTAGAGTGGTAGGCTTTATATGGAGCCAGAAGTGATGGGAGAAATCTTAAATAGGTTTTTTCCTTCACTACTCAGGAAATTAACACAGAATCTAGGTAAGTAAGGAAAATAAGCAGTGAGGTTATGGAACCTACACATATTAAAGAGGAGGAGGTACTCGCTGTCTTAAAACAAATAAGGGTGGATATCTGACACAATATTCCCTCAGACCATGAGGGAGGCTAGTGTAGAAATTGCAGGGGCCCTGGCAGAAATATTTAAAATGTCATTAGCCACAAGTGACGAGCTAGAGGGTAGCTCATGTTGTTCTGATTTTTAAAAGAGGCTCCAAAAGTAACCCAGGAAATTATAGGCCAGTGAGCCTGACGCAAATATTAGGTAAATTACTGGAAATCTCTTTCCAAGAGATTGGATATACAATTATTTGGATAGCCATAGACTGATTAGTCAAAATGGCTTTGAGTGTGTGATAAGAGTTTTTGAGGAGGTTACCAAGAAAGTTGATGGAAAGGTTGTGGATGTAGTTTCCATAGACTTTAATAAGACCTTGACAAGGTTCCACATGTGGGGTTAGTCAAGAAGATTCAGATGCTCAGCATTCATGGTGAAGTAGTAATCTGGATTCGACATTTGCTATACGGGAGATGCCAGTGTCATAGTGGATGATTGCTTCTCAAATTGGAGGCCTGTAACTGATACTGTGGCTCAGGGATCAGTGCTAGGACCATTGTGGTTTGTCATCTATATCAATGATCTGAATTATAATTTGGTAAACTGGATCACTTGCAATTGACACTAAGATTGGAAATGTTGAGGACAGTGAGGAACTCTTTCAAAGTTTGCAGAGGAATATAAATCAGCTGGAAAAATGGGCTTAAAAAATGGCAGATGGAAACTAATCCAAAGAAGTGTGCAGTGTTGCATTTTGGAAGGACAAACCAAAGAAGGACACACACGATAAATGGTAGGGCACTGAGGAGTCTGGTAGAATAGAGGGATCTAGGAATAGTAATACCCTGAAAGTGGTGTCACAGGTAGATAGGGTTGTACAGAGAGCTTTTGGCATATTGGCCTTCATAAATAAAGTATTAAGTGTAGGAGTTGGGATGTTATAGCAAATTTGTACAAGGCATTGGTGAGGCAAATTTTGGATTATTGTATGTAGTTTTGGTCACCTAACTACAGGAAAGATAAAATTGAAAGAATGGAGTGAATATTTATTAGCATGTTGCCAGGATTTGCAAGTAGAGTTTTTCCACTGAGGTTATGTAAGATAAAAACCAGAGGACATAGGTTAAAGGTGAAAGGGGAAAGGTTTGGGGGAATATTAGTGAGAACTTCTTCACACGGATGTAGTGGGAATATGGAATGTGGATTCAATTTTCCCATTTGAAAAAAATTTGGACAGGTACATGGATGGGAGGGGTATGGAGTGTTGTGTATTCTTTCCTTAAAAACACACTCGCACAAGAAATGTTGTGACTTTTTCATTCTTCATTCAAATCAAAATGGTTCCTTCCAGCCCTACAATGCAATGCTGTTATATAACATCTCACACCTGTGTATTCCCACAACACTCTTTCCCCACAAAATTAAATGTTGCACTTGACACACAAGTAGTAAATCTACTGAACTAAACCAAGACGAGAGTTTAAATATCGAAAACTAATGTGATAATTACTACACCACGCAACAACATAAATGTATTAACGTGAAGATGCCAGGTCAGCAAGTCATGTTACATTGTCCCTCAGATGTATTGGAGGACGTTTTTCACTTTTGGATCTTCTTGGAGATGAAGAAGCTGGAGGGGGACTTTTCAGAAGGTAATATCTCATCGACTAGGTCTAGTGGCTGTGAGTCGGTTCGTTAGCATTATTCAGTGAGTGGTCTGCACTGTTCTCCTGAGCACACCACAATGAGGGTACCTCCGCAAATGGTAACAGAGTTATCTCAGGAGGGTCACCATTAGAACATGCCTCTTGTCCATGTTTCTTTATTTTCCCAGTAATCCCTTACCAGTACTTGCTCCTTGATTTCCAGAGATCTGGTTGGCTTACTCGAAGATGTTGACCATTGGATACGAAGGCTGATATCGGTGAATTGGGTTTTTAAGTTACGACCAAACATCAGTTCTGCTCACATTCGTTTTGTTGTGCAGGGTGCCATGTTTCTATATGACAACAGGAAATCTGTGATTGTGAGATTCCATTAAATGTTTAGTAACTTCTTCACCCTCATGGCTTTTTTTAAATGTTTGCACAAAGCATTCAGCTTCTCCATTGGTACTTGGGTGGTAGGGTGCCGACAAGATTTGTCGTACATCATTATTACAGTACAACTCTGATTATCTGAAATCCTCATTTATCCAATTTTTAAAAAAATGTCAGATAAGTGAGGATATCTCGAAAAAAAAAAATCAGAAGTCCTCATTGATCCCCAAATTTTTTTGGAGCCAAACTGACCTCACAGGTTGAAAAAAATTTTGCTTGACATGAAATTAGAACGATGATTGTCCTAGTTTCAGGTAACTCCCTCGCCATTTTCCATATCTTCTTTACCTTCCCCTATTGACTTTTTTCTCCAACTCTCCTCCTCAAATTGCGTACCACTGTATCCCAGCTGCAAGCAGTCAGAAGAATTCCTTGTCCCGGCATCATCAAGGAGAGCAGCCTCCCGGGCAGGAGAGGGACCTTGGGCTCTGTGGCGTTCTCTCCCCTTTCCTCTCCTCTTAGGCACACCAGAGCTACCGACACTGACTCCGAACCCTCCCCTAGGGTTCTACCACACTCTGGCATCAGGAGCTCCAGTAAATGGGGAGACAGGAGCCCATTGACTCGCCTGTGAGTGTTTGACCATCCCGGGATGCCTTCCCGGGGATCAGTGGCCATTTGGAGTGTGCATTGACATCAATAAGGAAATTTTCACCAATAAATAGGCCTGTGATATCAACGTGAATCCGATGCCGTGGTTGTGATGGCATTTCCTTGGGTTAGCTTCAGCTTGGGATGCTTTACATTGCATTTCCTGGCAAATGTTAACATCTCATTGTCTGTTCAATAGCAATGTCAATTGATGGCATAAGGCATGAATGCATATGAGGGCTTTTATTTGGACCATCCCTGGATAATTGATGTGGAGCTGAGATAACATAGCTGCTTGCCATTTCTTAGGAATGATTGTCCTTGGGGGGGGTGGGGGGGGGGGGGGCATGGCCATGCTAATGAGCTGAGCATTAGTGTTTTGAAAGCACTCTCCACAAAAAGTATTAAAAAGACAGTTTAAAAGCTCAAAAAACAATTTTATCATCAAAAATGGATAAAGCAAGTGCAAAACAACAGAGGCAACAAAGAACAAAAATTGAAGTAGGAACAGCTCATCCAGGAACATCAAGTGGAAGCCTAATGAGAAGTGACTCAGCAGGGGCCTTGGGATTGGCAGAAGCCAGAAGAGCTGGGGAGTTAATCTGGGACAAAGTAGTTTGTGCAAAGTTGCAAATTGAAAGGGTTTACCAGACCCTCAGTCCCAGAAGAACTGGTGAACAGCGACCATGACAAGTCCTGATAAGACTATTAATTTACCGGGAAAGAGATGTGATCTTGGGAGGAGCATATGAATATTCAAAACATAATAATGGCCTATTAGTGGTGGACAATACAAAAGTAATGTTTTTCCAGGACATCAGTCCTGGCTTGGTCAAACAAAGAAAGGAATTTGAAAAGTTAAAGTGACAATAGCTATCTAAAAACTTTAAATATTCAATGATTTATCCAGTAATATTGAGGGTGGATGTCTCAGAAGGCAATTGACAAAATTTTAAAGAATAAAGAAGAAGTGGAAGATTTTTTAAGAAAGTTATGAAAAGATTAAAATCACCAGCTGAAAGGGCTGAAAAGACCATTTCAAAATGGAACTAACTGAAAGGTGCATCTTTTTATTTATATTAATAGTACTAAGCTATCTTGTTTTCCCTCTTAAAAGAAAAAAAAATATTGGTTTATATGGAGAGCTCTGAAAAGATAATGGTAAGGAAAGCAGCCAGGTGTGAACTCCGATCGGGGGGGGGGGGGGTGGGGGGGGGGGGGGTGGGTGGTGGTGAAAGATGACACTGGAGAGGAGCAATTTTAAAATTATGGCACCAAATGAAGGGTTTCTTCAGAAGAAGAACTTGAAGGCTTTTTATGTGGGCTTCTGGGTACTATTGTCAACGTCATTGTCAGAGCTAGTGATGTGTGTGTGTGTGTGTGTGTGTGTGTGTGTGTGTGTGTGTGTGTGTGTCTTAAAGGGGAAATGTATGTGTTGGGATTGTTTTAATAGGGAAATGTTATGATGGTATTTAGAAAAATAGGAAGATATTATTGTTAAACAATCTTTGGCTTGGCTTCGCGGACGAAGATTTATGGAGGGGGTAAAAAGTCCACGTCAGCTGCAGGCTCGTTTGTGGCTGACAAGTCCGATGCGGGACAGGCAGACACGATTGCAGCGGTTGCAGGGGAAAATTGGTTGGTTGGGGTTGGGTGTTGGGTTTTTCCTCCTTTGCCTTTTGTCAGTGAGGTGGGCTCTGCGGTCTTCTTCAAAGGAGGTTGCTGCCCGCCAAACTGTGAGGCGCCAAGATGCACGGTTTGAGGCGTTATCAGCCCACTGGCGGTGGTCAATGTGGCAGGCACCAAGAGATTTCTTTAGGCAGTCCTTGTACCTTTTCTTTGGTGCACCTCTGTCACGGTGGCCAGTGGAGAACTCGCCATATAATACGATCTTGGGAAGGCGATGGTCCTCCATTCTGGAGACGTGACCCATCCAGCGCAGCTGGATCTTCAGCAGCGTGGACTCGATGCTGTCGACCTCTGCCATCTCGAGTACCTCGACGTTAGGGGTGTGAGCGCTCCAATGGATGTTGAGGATGGAGCGGAGACAACGCTGGTGGAAGCGTTCTAGGAGCCGTAGGTGGTGCCGGTAGAGGACCCATGATTCGGAGCCGAACAGGAGTGTGGGTATGACAACGGCTCTGTATACGCTTATCTTTGTGAGGTTTTTCAGTTGGTTGTTTTTCCAGACTCTTTTGTGTAGTCTTCCAAAGGCGCTATTTGCCTTGGCGAGTCTGTTGTCTATCTCATTGTCGATCCTTGCATCTGATGAAATGGTGCAGCCGAGATAGGTAAACATTGGCGACTTCAGGGGTTTCTACGAGGCTCTAAAGGCTGTGTACGGCCCCTCACCCCAAGTCCAAAGCCCGCTGCGCAGCTCAGACGGCAAAGTCCTCCTCAGCGACAAGATCTCCATCCTCAACCGATGGTCAGAACACTTCCAATCTCTTTTCAGTGCCAACCGCTCAGTCCAAGATTCCGCCCTGCTCCAGCTCCCTCAACAGCCCCTAAGGCTGGAGCTGGATGAGGTTCCCACCCTGGATGAGACATATAAGGCAATCGAACAGCTGAAAAGTGGCAAAGCAGCAGGTATGGATGGAATCCCCCCAGAAGTCTGGAAGGCTGGCGGCAAAACTCTGCATGCCAAACTGCATGAGTTTTTCAAGCTTTGTTGGGACCAAGGTAAACTGCCTCAGGATCTTCGTGATGCCACCATCATCACCCTGTACAAAAACAAAGGCGAGAAATCAGACTGCTCAAACTACAGGGGAATCACGTTGCTCTCCATTGCAGGCAAAATCTTCGCTAGGATTCTACTAAATAGAATAATACCTAGTGTCGCCGAGAATATTCTCCCAGAATCACAGTGCGGCTTTCGCGTAAACAGAGGAACTACTGACATGGTCTTTGCCCTCAGACAGCTCCAAGAAAAATGCAGAGAACAAAACAAAGGACTCTACATCACCTTTGTTGACCAAAGCCTTCGACACCGTGAGCAGGAAAGGGCTTTGGCAAATACTAGAGCGCATCGGATGTCCCCCAAAGTTCCTCAACATGATTATCCAACTGCACGAAAACCAACAAGGTCGGGTCAGATACAGCAATGAGCTCTCTGAACCCTTCTCCATTAACAATGGCGTGAAGCAAGGCTGTGTTCTGGCACCAACCCTCTTTTCAATCTTCTTCAGCATGATGCTGAACCAAGCCATGAAAGACCCCAACAATGAAGACGCTGTTTACATCCGGTACCGCACGGATGGCAGTCTCTTCAATCTGAGGCGCCTGCAAGCTCACACCAAGACACAAGAGAAACTTGTCCGTGAACTACTCTTTGCAGACGATGCCGCTTTAGTTGCCCATTCAGAGCCAGCTCTTCAGCGCTTGACGTCCTGCTTTGCGGAAACTGCCAAAATGTTTGGCCTGGAAGTCAGCCTGAAGAAAACTGAGGTCCTCCATCAGCCAGCTCCCCACCATGATTACCAGCCCCCCCACATCTCCATCGGGCACACAAAACTCAAAACGGTCAACCAGTTTACCTGTTAAACAATATATGTGTGAGAAATGGTATGGATAAAACACTAACGTTTATTAGTCTTAATATTAATGGAATAAACAGAATGGTGAAGAGGAAGAGGATCTTGGCACACTTAAAGATATTAAAAGTGGATATAATCTTTTTTCAGGAAACACACATTACCAAATTGGAACATCATAAATTAAAAAAAGTATGGGTGGGACAAATAATATCACCTTCCTTTGGGGTGGCTATTCTAATTAACAAAAATACATCAATGTTAATAGAATATACTTCGATTGATAAAGCTGGAAGGTATGTAATAGCACTCTGTAAAATTTATGGAGAACCATGAACATTCATTAATATTTATGCTCCAAATTATAACAATGAAGCCTTTATGAAAGACATCTTCTTAAAAACAGCAGAAAGAAAACAAAATATATTAGTTGGAGGACACTTTAATTTCTGCTTGGACCTAATACTAGATAAATCTGCAAGAACAATAATGAGGCAAAAGCTGCAAAAATCCACAATTTCATATATAAAGATCTAAATCTGGGGTTCCCAACCTTTTTGTTCCTCTGTACCCCTTGAGCATTTTAATAGGTTCCCGTGTACCCCTAAAAATTAAGGATAAAAAACATGACATTGTGCAATCTGACTGCAGATTACAAAAGTAGCACTGGTGGTAGCGAAAAAATGTATCACACCCTTCTTCACTGAAGACACCCCCCTCCCCTTCTTGGGTTCAAATGGGAATGAACTCAATAGAGGAGGGGGAAGCAAAGGACTTTATCTATAAATGGAATTTTCAAATCACAAAAGAAAAAGACAGATAACCCCAATCTTATACATATGATTAGAATGTGGCAAAAAAATTAATGAATGTATAGGAAAAAAGTAGGGATATCAATAAAAGCACCATTGTGTAAAAATGTGTTATTGCCTATGAACATGGGCAAAAGAATATTAAATTTGTGGTATGACAAAGGTATAAGATAATATTAAGGAATGTTACATGGAAGGAACTCTTATGTCCTCCGAACAATTAAAACACAAATACGGAGTGGCCATTGGGACCAATCTTCTGTTTTCTCCAGCTTAGATAGTTCTTAAGAAAAAGATGGGGGCCAATGTTGACCCAACCTGAAATTAGTGAAACTGAACAACTAGCTTGGATGGGGAAGACATCCAAATTAATAAGAAAAATGTACTGTGCTCTCCAGAGCAAAGGTGCAAAACCAGGGTTGCAGAAGTCAAGGGAAAGATGGGAGTCGGACTTGGGTATGGTGATTTTTTTAAAAAGCTAGTCAGATTGGTGCAAGGACTGGTTCAGTATATTACATCTTACCCCCCCAAAAGGTTGCACAGATCAAAAAATGAAATTTCAGAAATGTGTTTCAGATGTGGGACTGCAACAGGAACATTTTTTTTTACATGCCACGTGGCCACACATGAATGTGAGGCCATTTCGGCAAGAAATCACAAAAATATTAACCAGGATAAGAGAAGTGGCCTTCATGGGCTACCTGGAGCAATATCTATTTGGTACTTTCATGGAAATAAATGACAAATTGACAAATATCAAATCTCTTTTATAAAAATAGCACTGGCAGTAGCGAAAAAATGCATCACGATCACTTGAATGTCCAACTCCTCTCTACTTATAGCATGATGGAGTGCGGAAATGAAAAAAATCATACAACTTAAAGAATAAATATGAAACTTTTGTAAAGATTGGCAGCTCTACCTGGACCACATAGGGGCCACGATACAGTAATGAAAAGGAACAAAAAAGATATAAAAGTAACCATTTTATAAATATATAAAAACATGTAGTTTCCCCAACTGTACTCTATATACTTCAAATAGATGTAAGCTCTGATGGAAAACGTATCTGTATGTATGGAAGGGGAGGAGGGAGGGAGGGAGGGACTGTTTTGTTTTTGTTGTGTGCTTATGAAAACAGTTTAATGTATTGTATACTTAAAATGTCACTATGTATAATTATTGAAAATTTTAAAAATTCAAATAAAAAGGAACGATTGTCCTTGTTCCTCACAATAAAAAACACCCATCTTTGATTGATTTCTCATTGCGATGCATAAAAGAAGCCTTTAGTTTGGGAGAAATACTATCAACTTCAGGCCACCCATTTAAGGTGAAGTGTAGAATCTTTGACAGTGAAGTTTCTTTCTATTCCTCTTTACTGATAGTCTTTGCTGTAATTGTTACAAGCCCAGAGGACTCCAAAACCCAGCAGCAATACAAATTCACCAAGACAAATGGTAACTTAAACAAAAGTTGCTTTTAATTATCTTTAAACATGAAAACAGGATCAAACTTTAACTTATCACTACAGGTATAACTTACTTAACATAATTAAGTGGCCTTCTAAGCACACGTGTATGTAATGTGTACATGTTCAAGAAAGTTCTTTGCTTTAATAGTCCAATCATTCATTTCACCAAGTTCATAAGTATCAGGCAATTCTTATACTGTGCACAGAATTTAACATTCATAATTTTTCACCAGGCTCTGGTGCTTCAAGGTAAATGGTTACAGCTCAGGAAGGTTCTTGTTGGTTTCAGAGATATTTTTTGCTCGTTGGACACACACAAACTGATTTCTTCCAATCAGCCACTTGAGTGCCTTGGCGAAGAAACTTGCCCCATCATAGGTTTTCCAAATCATAACCTTTTCTTCCAGGTCACCACAGAGTTCCTCATCTCCCATATTTCAGGAGAAACACTCTAGCAAGTTATTTACTCTTGAAAGGACTGCAAGAATTTTCAACAGGCTGAATTCAAAATTCACAGTCTTCAAAATGGGGCTTTCAACAAACCTGCCAGCTTCCCATGTCGCGCCCTCAAAATCCACTGTATAACTGACTTCTCTCTCTTGCTCTAAGAGAAGAAACCTGTTTTCTTTCCTCTCTCTCTCTCTCCCTTCTCCCTCTCCCTCTGCTTGTTAAAACCAGAACTCCTCCCAAGGCTCCAAATCCAACCCTTGAACGCCAGACTTTGTTCCATTTGCACCTACTTTTGAAATCCTTTCAAGGCAGTTCAGTTGTCTTTTGCAAAGCCATTGGTGCCTGCATGTCTAGCTTCAGCAAAGCTCTTGCATTTTAAATGAGATGTGAAGTACATATCTGTTTATGAAGTGACCTACTCTAACCCCCCCCACAATCTCTGTTTTAAAAACATATATATATATATATAACCCATAACATAATCGTTAAGTGATGAAGTTATTCCTGATCAAAAGCTGCGACTTCCGCCATCCAGTTAATCATCCTTTCCCTCTGTTCAGTCTCAGGCAGAGGTAAGTGCGATAGGCATCAGCATGGCCATTTCTGTTTGCCAGACTATGTTTTAAGTTATAATCATATGCTGTGAGCTCCATTGCCCATTTTTGAATTCTTGTCACAGCTAGTACCACACTCCTTTTAGGGCCTAAAATTAAACTCAGTAGTTTGTTGTCTGTTACTAAGGTGAACTTCCTACCATATGATAACCATAGTTTGAGACCAAAAATTATGGCAAATCCTTCTTTTTCCAGTTGTGCATAATTACATTCACCAGCCATCATAGAGCAAGAAGCATAAGCCAAAGATTGTTCTCCCTTGTCAGTAACCTGCGACAATACAGGACCCAAATCTACTGGTAAAGCATCAACAACAAGGGTTACTTCTTTATCTGGATCGTAGTGGACAAGAACACTATTGCTTGAGGTCAAGAGTTCCTTCATACAATTGAAAGCTTCATTCGTTTCCACATTCCAGCACCATTTCTGATCTTTTTTTTAAACAATTGACTAAGCACAGCATTAACATTTTGGGGATGTGTTTTTGATAATGGTTAGCCAAACCCAAGAATGATTGTAATTTAGCTCGATTTGTTAGGCAGGGTGTTCTGTGCAGAGCTTCAGTGCCAGCCGTATCCATTCGGACTCCTGAATATGTCACTGAGGGTACCATAAATACATATAGTCATTTATAGTCACCACAAATTCAAATTTCATCGTTGCGTTTTCTGACTAGCCCAATAGGAGCTACCCAATCACTGCCTAATCTTTTATCCAGGATCGTCGGGACCAAACACTTGTCATTGCTCAGAATCCTCTGGATTTCAGAATCATTTTAAAATGGCAGTCCCTTTAAGAAAATGCAATGTTGCAAAGTCGTACAAAACGGGGGTGCTGGGTGTTAAATGAATTTAGATAAATAAATACCATAAAAGACCATAATATCATTAGGATTTTTTTATTTTAAAATAAAACTTCACAATAAAACTGGTTCAGACATCGCACCCATCTCAAACATTGCTTCAGGTGTTAGATGGGGGAGGGGAGAGGGATGTCGATGGATGGCAGGGGCTAGGAGCAACGTGGTCAGGCTTACTCATTACGGTATTGTTGCGGACAACCTGCAGTTCAGTTTAGACAAAGACGTCTCGAGCTGCCGCAGGAAAAAATTCTGCATGGGAATTGGTTTCTAATTCTCGTTTGAAACATTTTACACAGCCAGCATTACAGGAATGTTCCAAGAAATTTCTATTATGTAGCAGCAATGTATAAAGCATATTTGATGAACAGATGTCATCTACCAAAAAAAGTGCCAGTTTTTGGAGGTTGCCAATGTTCGGAATATCCTAGATAAAAGGTTAGGCCCCTACACTGAAGTTTTTCAATGATTGCTTCGTTTTCCAATCTATTGAGTTCCAACTTAAAGTTTTTTTATTATTTAAATCGCAAAAGGTACCATCCTTGGCTTGCAGAACTTGGGTTTGGCATCAGGTTTCAATTGCAATTTAGTCTGGACTCTGGATTTTTCCCAGGTCCTTTCCAAAAACTGTTTGATATTTATGAGGCACTTGCTACTACAGCTTTGATTTTGGCTCTCCCTCTGTGTGTCCTTTCTTCACGACCCCAATTTTCTTACAATCCAGTTGGATGTGCAACAACCACTCTCTTCCAAACAAGCTGGGTCCTTTTGTGTCAACGATGTAGAGGGGAAAACCTTTCAGTATCTGTCTCTTATGTCCCTTATTTTCAATGTCTACTTTACATTTCCCCAGCACTTTGACTTTTGACTTTCTCCCCTGTGCCGTCTTCAACACTGTTTCATTTTAAGATTGGGTAATAGGGATGCTTTTAGATTTTTTGACATTAAGGACATTGTTAATTTTAATGTGAACCAAAATTTCTGATTTCTGATCCATTACATTATGAATATGCATAATTTCCATTGCCCGGTCCTCCTCAGAGACAATAGGATCACTGCTAGGAATTCTGTCATTCTCCATGATGTTTTTAACTTTGGACAGCTATTTTTTGTATTGCAGTTTCTGATCTTTCTTATATAATCCTCATTTTCTCTTTTCCTTGGGCGTCTGTACTTGATGTTTTCCTCCCCATCACATAGATGGCACTTGGTCCCTTTGAAATAAGAGTCATCAGAACTGTGGTTACTCCTCCCGCAGCGGAAGCATTCTCAGCGATTTACGTTTCCCACCACATGCTGCTCCCCTCATATAATATCCTTGTTTGGCCATTTCAAAACTCAATGCTGTATCATTCGCAGACTTCATGTCTAATTCTTTTCTGCTCAGCAATCATTGTTGGGCATTACGGTTAGTCAACCTGTCTCTTAAAGGCTCGTTCAATTCTCCAAAATTACGTTTCACAGTCTATGCAATTCAGGCAAATAACGGCTCACCGTTTCTCCTGGTTTTTGCTTTCTGGTATAAAATTTGTATCTACTATTTTTGGAGATAGATGATCTCCAACCAAGGCACTCAATTCCTCACAAGACCTAGTAAGTGGTTTTCCCAGGGCAAGAGAAATTTTATCAGGCTATATATCCTGCTCTCCTCCTCTCTTACATTATGGGCCACAGAGAACATATCAAATCTTTCCACATAATCATACCAGTCTTCAGATTCTTTGTATTCTCCAAAACACCCTTCCACTATTTTAACTCCTCAGGTTTCTTATCTTTTTCTGTTCCACTATAAATGGGCATGTGAGCAATGCATCTCCAGTTTCTGTTTTACCACATCCAAATCTCCTCTTCAACATTTTGAGTGTGGAATGGTTTTCATTTTTATCTTTGTCGCCAATTTGTTGAGCATTCTTTCCTTAAAAATACACTCGCACAAGAAATATTGTACCTTATTTGTTCTTTATTCAAATCAACATGGTTTCTCCCAGCCCCACATACAATGCTGTTATGTGATGTCACGCCCCTGCATATTCCCACAGCACGGAGGGCTATGGGCAAGTCAATGAGACTAGGCAGAATAATAACTTGCCGCAGTCTAGAAGGGCCAAATGGCCTGTTTTCTGTGCTGTAATGTTCTCGGCCTCTAGTTTCCTCCCCCTCTGCAACATTTATTTCATAATTTTTACAGTTCTGATAAGGACCATTGACCTGAAATATTAAATGTGCTTCTCTTGCCACAGATGCTGCCTTAACTAATGAGCACATCCAGAAATTCTATTCCAGTAAATATAGCTACTCCAAAGGCACTCTTGCCTATTGGGAAAAAAAAGTATATGTCAAGATGTGACCTGCACTTCAATTAGAAGAACAAACTCTCCACAGCAAGACTTTCAAATTATAAAATACACCAGTTATTCTGAAGCAAAATTTCCAACTTCTGTAATATTTCATGTAAAAATAGAAAATGATGGAAATACACATCTGCTGAGGAAAAAAAAAGCTTTATGTCAATGATCTCGAGTTGAGTACTAAGATCAGAGTTTTCAGCATACCGAAAAGTGAAAGGATGCAATGGAGCACATGAATGCTAAATTCAAGTCCTAATTGTCATGGGCTGTTTGTAGGTTAACTCAGGCTGGCACAAGACTCAGAGCACTGTCATATTTTAAGATGTAGTCAGTGATTATGATAAGCCATTTCACATTAATTAATTTTTTATCAGATTATATTTTAAGTCATAGTGAGACAGCGGTATAACACATGATGCATCTTTCCACATTTTCGAGCAAGTTTCATGAGACATCAAGTTTTCAACCAACACAGATGCTAAAATCAATTGTTTCCTAAATAAATAAATGTAACGTTAATCCTGCATTGAAAATGAAAGTTGTTGTTACTTATTTACTGTGACGCAGGAGGCCATTTGAACCATTGGGCCCATAGCAGCTCTCAACAGAGCATCCAAATCAGTCCTATTTTCCCTCTCATTTTCACATAGATTTGCATGCTATGCTCCCTCACATGCCTCTCAGCACTTCATTCAGTGAGACAATTTACAATGGGTCAATTAATTTTCCAGCAGATCTGTGGAGTGTGGCAAGGAACTGAGGTACCCAGCAGAAACCCACAGTCACCAGAATATTCAAACTCTTCACACACAGCCACCGCCCAGTCAGGATCAAACCCAGATCCATGACAGCCTTGACTACTGCATTATTATTCTGACATAATACAAAAAAGGAACTTCCTCTTTTCTGACAACCTTTTGAATATTCTCCATGCTAATTTCCATCTAATGTTCTCCCTTCCCAGGATAAATAGATAAATACATACAATTTTATGTCTTATGGGGGATCACTTCCAATGTAAATTTTAGTTTGTTGGAGGGCAGCTTTGTCGGGACAAATGCAAATTCATCTAACTGCTGTTGAGGTAATCATGCCAATTTTTCAGTTAAAGGACAATTGACTCAAATGTATCAGGCATAAACCGGTTTCAAGTGTGAACAAAAACCTAACCAACACACAGTGTCACTGTACAAATCATCCAAATCAATTTGTCCAAGTTTGAATTAATTTAAGAGGCTCAAGCAATTTTGTTTCAACTGCTTTTGAGACCAAAACTATTAAGTTATTGTCCATGCTGCATCATAGCAATTGTACTTTTATAGACAATCCATTTAAGAGAAGGAACAATTAGCCAGCCTTTAAGGAATAATTAGGAAATTTGCCTCTGATGTTTTTAAATTAGAGTTTTGAGAAAGATAAAGCCCCTTTCACACTTGCATCCCAGTAAATCGGCCGTTCAGTGTCCCAGGATGGAAATGAGGGGGGGGGGGGGGGGTGGCGGTTTGGCCTTTCACACTAGACCATTGGGACAATGAACACTTTCGCACTTGCAAGGGTTTATCACCGGCGTTTGTTTTGTTCTACCTTTAATAGGAAGTGCCTGCAATGCAACTGCTCATTTTGCACTTGCCTAATCTCAATGCTAGCGTCTGCAGATGCTGGGGATTGTACAAGGGGCAGAGGCCAGCAATCCTCAGCGTGAAATGACGTCATCTCATGCCAGCTTTGAGCAGATTTTGCTTTCACACTTTCCACTTTAAAGGCCGATTGGCATTCGAGCCCTAGGATCACTGACAAGTGTGAAAGGGGCTTAAGAGAGATAAAACTAGAGAAATTTGGAGATTAAAAAAAAAATTTACAGTGAAGATGTTACTGACAAACTAATGCACAAAACTGGATACAAAGTAGCATTGATGGAAATTTCAGGTTGTTTGGAAAGTACTAGCTTCTTGGCCCAAAGATGTATAATGAACAAAGTTAAGAAACCCTTTTCCTTAATATTTTCATTAATATTTGACTTACCAATGGTTCAGCCATTACAACTTCAATCTTTTTTTCAGCCTGAACTGTAAATTCTGCAAACAGGCTCTTAATAACGTACTCTCCAGGTTTGATATCCGGGTCAACAGTGATGTTTGACATGGTGACACCGTTCCTCACCCAGCAGGGATTATTACCTGGAGTAATTCGGCGCCTGGTTGCAGTGCTAACAGGTGCTGAGGCTGCATGAAAACACAAGGAAAAAAATTCTTTGATACTCAGCCAGCAAAAAGGAATTTTTACAAGCTTCAGAATCAGGACAATTGGAAGTTTGAACAATGATTTGAAATTTCTGCATCATTTCTAAAAAATCTTGAATCACTTTTGGAAGCAAATAAAACAATGACTGACTTCAGAGATAGAAGGTAGTTTGTCAAGATGTCTTTGAAAATTGAGGATGACAAGGTGGATGGATTTTGAAAATGTATTCCTGAGGCCAAGGACAGAATTTCCTTGATTAGGAATGATCTAACTTAGATATCCAACTTTATGCAAATTCTTCCATACATTTTTTTTAAAAAGTTAGCAATTATAATGTTTCATGGAATTCATTAATTACTGAGTAGAGCAACAACTTCTTTAGTCTAATTATGGGTGATGTTAAGGTGATTATTTAATGAAATGAAAGAATTATAGCAAGTGGTATGGGTCGTCTTGATTTGAAAATGGATGGGATGCTTCTAAATTAGAGCAATTTATTCAACAGTCAATTCTCAGCAACAGAACCTTAATATAACCTGAGGTCTACCTGCATCGAGCGCATGGCATGAATTAGTACGTGTAGTGTGGATTGTGGAGGGGTCATGTGACCTCTCTGGCTGGAACCTAGTCAGAAGTCACCTCAGCTGCCAATCAAGAGTAAGATCTGCCAACATGAGGCTGATGCATGATTGGCCCTTGCAGTTGACTTGTAATTGGTCTGCCAGGTGCCAATCAATAGTAAGAATCAGAATTTATTGCCATGAACAAGACATGAAATTTGCAGCGTCACAGAGTAAACATTCATATTAGAACCATCTTACAACATTACTATATAACCTAATATTAGTGCAGGAAAAATAAGGCAGTATCTGTATCTGATGGCAGCGGGGAAGATGCTATCTTTGTGCCGCTGGCTCCTGTACCTTTTCCCCAATGGTAGCAGACTGAAGAGGGCATGGCCTGGTGGTGGGAGTCTGAGGAAAAAGGCAGCTTTTTTTAAGACACCGGCTCATATAGATATCCTTGATGGAGTGAAGTCTGTGCCTGTTAATTGCAGACCAAATTAACAATTCTCTGGAGTTTATTCTTGTCCTGAGAATTGGAGCCTCCATACCAGGCAGTGATGCAACTAGCCAGAATGCTCTCCACAGTATACCTATAAAAGTTTACGAGAGTCTTCAGTGACATAGCAAACCTCCTTAGACACCTCACAAAGTCTAGCTGCTGGCAAACTTCTTTGTGATTACATCAATACGTAGGCTCCAGGACAGGAATTTGAAGTTCTTGACCCTCTTCACTATTGAGCCCTCGATGAGGACTGGGTTCCTGACTTCCTCCTGAAGTCCACGATCATCTCCTTGGTTTTGCTGATGTTGAGCACAAAGTTGTTGTTGTTACACCTCTCAATGAGCTGATCGATCTCCCTCCTGTAGCTTCCTCATTGCTGTTGGTGATTCTGCCGACAACTGTGATATCATCGGCAAAATTGGAATTGTGCCTGGCCACACAGTCAAGAGTGTATAACAAGTAGAGCAATGGGCTAAGCACGCATCCTTGGGGTGCATCTGTGTTGACGATCAGTGAGAAGATAACGTGTTTCCCAATTTCCAATTCCAAGACTGTGGTCTGTCTTCCACTGAGAAAGCCAAGGATTCAGTTGCAAAGTGGCCTAGTTTGTGGCTTCTTGACCAGCACTAAGGGAATAATAGTATTGAAGGATGAGCTGTAGACAATGAAGAGCAGCCGTATGCATGAATTGCTGTTTTTGAGGTGAACCAGAGCTGAGTGGAGAGCCAACGATATTGCATCTGCGGTGGAGCGATTGTGATGACAGGCAAATTGCAGTGCATTCAGATCTTAAGTGTTAATTCTGGTCATGTCCAGCCTCTCAAAGCATTTCACCACATATAAGTTCGTGATACTGGGCGGTAGTCGTTGAGGCAGCCCACGCTACTCTTAACCATATAACCACTTACAGCACAGAACAGGCCAGTTCGGCCCTACTAGTCCATGCCGTAGCAAATCCCCACCCTCCTAGTCCCACTGACCAGCACCCGGTCCATACCCCTCTAGTCCCCTCCTATCCATGTAACGATCCAGTCTTTCCTTAAATGTAACCAATGATCCCGCCTCGACCACGTCTGCCGGAAGCTCACTCCACATCCCCACCACCCTCTGCGTAAAGAAATTTCCCCTCATGTTCCCCTTATAATTTTCCCCCTTCAATCTTAAACCATGTCCTCTAGTTTGAATCTCCCCCTTTCTTAATTGAAAAAGCCTATCCACATTTACTCTGTCTGTCCCTTTTAAAATCTTAAACACCTCTAAATCTTCTACGCTCCAGAGAAAAAAGCCCCAGTCTGCACAACCTTTCCCTGTAACTCAGACCCTGAAATCCTGTCAACATTCTTGTGAACCTTCTCTGCACTCTCTCTATTTTGTTTATATCTTTCCTATAATTCCTATAATTTGGTGATCAAAACTGTACACAGTACTCCAAATTTGGCCTCACCAATGCCTTGTACAATTGGGTACTGGGATGATTGATGCCCTTTTGAAATTGGTGGGAACCTCTGACTGCCACAATAAGAGGTTGAAAATGTCCGTGAACACTCCAGCTAGTTAGTTGCCGCAGGTTTTCAGTACCCCGCCAGGTACACTGTCAGGACCCGATGCCTTCTGAGGGTTCACCTTCTCAAATGATGTTCTGACATCACCCTCAGAAACGGCTATCACAGGATCCTCAGCCTTTTCAGGGATTTTTGTGGGCATTCTTTGTTTTTTTTTCTTCTCAAAGGTGTTCAGCACATCATGCAGTAAAGCATTGCAGCCATCTTTAATGCTCACCTTTGCTTTGTAGGCTGTAATGGCCTACACTCCCTGCCATATCTGTCTCTGGCTTCCTCCAGAATTGCCACTTTACACAGGTTGTACCTGGACTTCTTGTAAAGATCTCGATCCTCAACCTTAAATGCCCTTGTTCTCACCCTCAGCAGATTGCATATTCTCTTATTCATCCAGGGCTTTTGCTTGGGAAGCACACAGTTTTTGCACATGGGCATACACTTATCCTCGCAGGTCTTGATGAAGTCAGTGACACCTATTGCATAATCATTTAAGTCAATGGACGAGTTCTTGAATATGTTCCAGTCCATTGATTCAAAGCAGTCCTGCACATGCTCCTCAGCCTTCTTTGACCACACCTTCGCCGTCTTCACCACTGGTGTTGTGGTCTTTAGTCTCTGCTTTTACATTGGGATTAGAAGTACAGCCAACTGATCAGACTTGCCGAAGTGCGGTTGTGGTATGGCTCGGTATACATTGTTCATTGTGGCGTAGCAGGGGTTGAGTGTGTTGGTTTCCCAGGTCTCACATCTGACATGCTGGTGGTAGTTTGTCAGAGACTTCTTCAGGCCTGTTTGAAGTCCCCCACAATGATTGGGAAGGCATCTAGATGTGCTATTTCATAGCTGTTTAATCACAGTGCTCAGTCTCTCCAGTGCCAGCCTGACGTTAGCTTGGCATTGTCTGGATGCAGACAGGAAGATCATTTTGCTGAGCACCTTCGCTCTATCTACAGCAGTGACAGGTATCTCCCTGCTATCCACCATTTCAATTCTGTGTCCCACTTTCCTGCATCTCCAATTCTCTGATTTCACATGTATTCCACTTTGAACTTTTATTTCTGATACAGGTTTCTCATCATGATATTAACTTCTTCAAGTTCATAAAAAAATTTGAATAGTAAACAGAAACATAACATCCCACCCTTGTAAAAAAACATGGAGCACAATCCTCATTGAATTACACCTGCAAATCCTTAACTACCTGGTAATATTGAAGAACACAACTCACCAATTAATCTTAAAACCAAATTTAACCTCTCATACTCAACTCTACATTCAGCTCTCCTTTTTTAGCATGTAACCTTTTGTCCCTTCCTTGTCGAGAAGAGGCAAAGGGGCAGTGGTTTTTGAATAGAGAAGCCAGGATGGGCTAGGGGAACTCTGATGAGGCATGGACAGGAAGAACGAAAAACTCCCCACAGACAGCGTGGGATTCGAAGCCCAGTCCTGGTCACTGGTGCAATAAAGGCACTGCGCTAACCACACCACCAACCGTGCCACTCTATGATGCAAAAATTTATCTGACGATATCTTAAATATATTTAATGAGGCAGCCTCTACTGCTTCCTTGGGCAGAGATTTCCACAGAAAATCAGTCAGGATTTTGAAAATATATGGTATGTATATGTGTACATGGGGGACTGTTGAGGTCTGAGACTGATGTCCCGCTCACCCATGGAAAGTGCACACGTAATACATAGCCTCTCCTTTCTTGCTTTAGTGATCGCCACATGGCCACTGTCTAGGTTGCCAGACAGGAGGTCACTGCAAATGGCCTCTCCTATATTGCTGTATCCGTAGCAACACCTTCTCTTCGATGTCCCCGTTTTCACCGAGTTTGCTCATGGCATGACCAAGTTTCCGGCTGTATAACTGAATGCATAGGCTGGGCTCATTAGCCTTGGTTGGCAGCCAGTCTAAGAGAAGGAAAACTCTGATTTCAAACCCAGGCTCGTTAGCCTTGTAGACATAACACCTACAACCCGAGGACTTAGCTGTCACCATCCCAGCTTGCCAGGGCATGGCAGATAAACCCCTGGTTTAAAAGATGGAGCCAGTACTGTGCACACTGCACTCTACCTTAAAAAAAATCCATTGCAAAGACTCGAAGGACATCCTCATGTCTATGATCCTTCCTAAATCTTTGTCTGCAAAGCCAAGCCATGATGATTGTGATGTGTATACATTTTGATTCTTGAAACTAATACAAATTAGCATTTTAATAAAACTACATACATGAACATTATCACGTATATGTTATTTCTTAATATTTTTTATAATTTTTGAAACAAAATATGAAGTAATAATGTCTATGTATATTTTTTCACATTTTTCAGCTCTCAAACAACTGAAGTTTATTGTATGGGGCTCTTACCAGAAGCAAGTTTGGCCACCCCCATTGTAGCAACTGCTAGTTAGGCAATGGTTACAGAAAGAACAAGAGGAGAGCTATGGTGATGAGAGCCAGAAGAGCTAGGCAGAGGGCGACTGCTACTCAGTGGCACCATAGCTGGGACAGTTATTGCGGCCACAGAGCCTACTTTTGAATAGCTGTTTGTGAATCTGATTTGCCTTTCATGTTAAAATGCTCTAAGCCAGTTTGACCATTTCTTATGACTAATTTTGTTATTTTGTTTTTACCATGTTTTCTGTAACTTTTAAATTCCAAAATGGTGCAGGAGAGAGTTTTTTTTTTCCCAATACCTGGATAGCACACAAACAGATTTTTATTGTAACTTGCACATGTGACAAATCAAATCTCAAAAAATGTTATTGTGTTCTAGAAACGGCAAAGAAATAGGCCCCTCAGTCCACCAAATCTGCACTGAACAACTATCACTCATTTACACAAATCCTACATTGATCCATTTCTTTAATCTCTAGCTACTTTCACACCGCCAATTACATCAGAGTTAAACCACCAATATTGTGGATCAAATCACACGAATTGTGCTGTGTGAAATGACATAACTTGGCAGGGCAAGTAGATTTGAACTGGGCTCTGATACATGGAGGGGACAAGTGTCAGAGCCCAGCCGAGTTAACTCACCAACTGTCATTGCTGGAGACAGGACCCCCCCTCCCCGTCTAAAATCCTGAGTTGTAGAATTAGATGCAGTGTGAAAGGCTACTGGGGTTAGTTTGCCCTGCAAATTTTCCCATTTCCTAGGAGGGTTGACAGTGAGAAAGGGGTTAGTGAGAGCAATTTAGAGTGCCCTATTAACCTCCCAACCCTCACATGTTGAGGATTTGGAAGGAAGAAAATGGCAGGACCTAGATAAAACCCATGCAGACAACAAGGACTACATGCAAACTCCATACAAGCTGTACCCAAGGTCAAGAATGAATTTAGGTCTCCAATGCTGTAAGGTAGCAACTCTTCTAGTTTCAACACTGTTCTGCCTAAACCCTGAATCCTTGTGTGATAAGTTCACAATGTAAACAGAAGGAGCACACAGTTTCCCAAACTATCCATCTGCACACCCATTAAATGCGTCTTGCCCTACTTGTGGCTGAGGATGCAGGATGATATTGACCTCATTCGTCATTTCAGAACACAGAATGTGAGCACAAAAAAAAAAATCACATTATTTTCTATCCTATAGACCTCATCTAAGAGAACATAGGATAAGTGCAGGCTAATCTGAAATCAATTTCAAGCAAAACTAATTTAACAAATCAGTTTAAAGAGGCCAAGGTTTTAAATCATTAATTTTGTTGTAAAGGGCTGCTTCAAATTCAATCTATATTAAAACAAAGAAACATAGTAGCCAACCTGAGGTACTGCTTGAGTAATACTAGTTTAAATTCCACCACAGAAGCTGGAAAAGTTCAGGTAATTAAATTAACTTGAAAAAGCCTTTCTTAGCAACAGTCACCATAAAATACTGGAGCAGCACAACAACTGCAGATGCTGGAATCTTAAGCAAACAATGAGGACTGGAGGGTCTCAGCAGGCCAGGCAGCATCCATGGAGAGAAATGAGCATTCAACATTTTGGGTCAGGACCCTTTTGAGATTATTAGGATTTTTCTGCCGCAATGCAGTCTGATCTGTCGAGTCACTCTGGCTTCTCTTTGTCTGTCCATGATATGCAGAACTGTTGCAAAATCCTACCTAGTTCACATATCCTTCAGAAAGAAATCTGCTCCCCTTAGCCTATTGTCACAACAAGTCAACAGTAGATGCCATCTCATTGGTCCTGCACAAAAACATCTACATTAGACTGTTTTTCATTGGTTACAGCTCAGCATTCAAACAACATCATACCATCAAAACAGATGACCAAACTAAAAGATATGGGATTCTGTTCATCCCTCTGCAACTGGATCCTTGATTCCCTCATCAGCAGATCACCATCAGTGCAGATCACCAACATAGCCTCTTATACCCTAACTATCATCACAGAACACCCTTAGGCTACATGCATTATCCCCTGAACTATTTCCTTTACACTCATGACTACATGGCCAAATTCAGCTCCTTCTCAATCTACAAATTCTCTGATGACGCCACTATTGTTGGCTAAATAACTGGAAATGAATCAGAATACCGAATAGAGATCAAGAATCTGGTTGAGTGTGCCAGAACAACAATCTTGCTCTCACAAATCACCAAGACCAAGGAACTTATTGTTGATTTAACAAAGGGGAGGCTGAGGGACCATGCACCTGTCCACATTGATGGAAAAGAGCTAGAGAGAGTTTTAACCTTCATATTCCTGGGAGTCTACATTTCAGAAGACTTCTCCTGGAGCCAGGATATCAAGGCAACAATGAAGAAGGCACATCAACAGCTCTACTTTCTAAGAAGCTTGAGGAGATTTGATGTGTCGTCAAATGCTCTGTCAAACTCTTAAAAGTGTTTAGTGGAAACTATACAGACTAGTTGAATCACAGCCTGGTTTTGTAATTGAGTGCCCAACAATGAGGAAGGTAGCAAAATAACCAAGTCCATTATGAGCTCCATTGAAGATATTTATGTGGGGTGCCTACGCTCAGGACAAGAATAAATTCCAGAGGGTTGGTAACTCGGCCTGCAACATCATAGGCAACAGACTTCACTCCATCGAGGACATCTACATGAAGCGGTGAAGCCTCTATCCTCAAAGACCTCCACCACCCAGGCCATACCGTCTTCACTCTGCTACCATCAAGGAAAAAGGTACAGAAGCCTAAAGATGAGCATTCAATGGCACACGGTCAGCTTCTTCCCCACTGCCATCAGATTCCTGAATAATCAATGAACCAAAGACACTGCCTTACGATCTATCAGTCAATTTATTTATTTATTTATTTTTGCCGTGATGTCATAAGATGGTTGTGTGTTTGCAGCATGATGCTGCAGCAAAACACCGAATTTCATGACTTGTTCGTGACCTTAAAACAATATTTTTATTAATAGCTATTAATAATAACATCTTACTTAACTCTAAACTCAACCCCACCTATGTACAAATGTGTATGTGTATGGATTACCTAAACCATTACAGCTTAGGCTCAATTCTGAAAAGTCAAATTCAAAGTTCAGTCTTAGAAATCTTGTGTTGAAACTCAAAATTGTTAAACTGATTTTCAGAAGTAATTATGAAGTGTTGAGACACCGAGTCATCAGACTTCTCAAATTCTTGTCGAGTTGCATTCAGGGAATTCCCTCTTCATATGAATATGACACAACTTCCCCCTTTCTTGCATAGGGGTTATGAAGCGTGTGATCGCCACCATATTTTCACAGACCCAATCAGGGGTTTTAGGCAAATAACCATCAAAATGGTCATGACTCAAATGCAAGAATGATCTTGCTTTCTTTTCGCCAGATATGGGTCAGCCACAAGTGACCGTTACAATAGCCACAACATATCATGGTTTCCCCCGGCAAGGAGAACACAACAGTAGTGTCCATCTCACAGAATGTCACTGCATTTCTATCTTCAAATCAAACTGTTTTATGATAGAAAAGGCTGTTTATCAAGTGTCTCATCACGTGACCTGCTTGAGCAATACATTCTTCATTTTCCCAGAAGCAGGACTCATCTAGCAAATGGCCTCCTGTATGAAGTCTTTCTGTTTCCTTCAGATTTAATCTTGCCAAATATCTATCAAATTCAAATCTTTTATCAAAATGAAAATCCTTTTTGTAATTTTAGTCCAAGTAACTGACCTTTGTGACTTATCCAAAATTGGGTCAAGACAACAATTAAAATCACGTCCAATTAAAATCTTTTCATGTGGCTCGGCAAGATGAAAAAAGAATCATGAATAAATCTTTCACGATCTACATTAGGTGCGCATATACTCATAAGAGTCCATATCTCTGACTTCATTTAACAACGTGCCAAAACAAACTTCCCAGCAGGATCTGTGACCACAGATTGAATCTTAACAGGTACATCTTATTAATCAAAATAGCAACCCCATCTTGCTTTACAATGAAACAACAAAGCTACCACTTGACTTTCCCAATCTTTTTAATTTTTGATGTTCTTTCTCAGTTAAGTGTGTCTCCTGTTAATAAAATTCAACTTTCATTTTTTTAATAAATACCAAAACTTTTTTCTTCTTAATATAATTATTAAAGCCATTTATATTAAAACTTTAAAAATTAATACATTATTAACTGCCATTTCTTTAGTCCAAAAATTAAAGAACTCTTGCCACCCATCCCGTTGCACCCCCGCTCCATACAAACTTTCAATTATATTTGGCATCTCCAAGCTAGAAATATAAAGAGAAAAAACCCTAAAAAAACTAAATATATATATGTGTGTGTGTGTGTGTGTGTGTGTGTGTGTGTGTGTGTGTGTGTGTGTGTGTGTGTGTGTGTGTGTGTGTGTGTGTGTGTGTGTATAACTTTTTTTTTAAAAGTACTTATTTTTTGTTTTAAAAGTACTACTTCCCTCCATTGTAAGGCAAGTGTCCTTCATCATGTGGCTACAGATGGAGAAGATAAAAAGTCCGCCTCCCCCGGACAGAATATACATTACTTCAATTAAACAGTTCATTTATGAGTATAAAGAGCTTCTTCAAGATCTTTATTCACTTGGTTATCATCGGTCTCAACCAATTCTTGCTGCCTTGACATCTGTTCTGCAACTTGCTTCTTCTCAGGTCAATCTGCCAAAACTTGCTGTGCTGAGTGATTTGATTCTGAGGATCTATTCATTGATCTTGTTTAATTTTCAGAAGAGAATTTGCAAATTCCAAAGCTTCATTTTCATTAGTAAAAAACCATGATTGATTTTCTCCAGAAAACACTAAGTGTGGCTACGTATCAAAAGGAGAATTTATATCCCTTTTTCCAAAGCATTGATTTCACAGGATTAAACTTCTTTCTTCTTTTCACAATTGACATGCTTAAATATGCATAAAAATGCCTTATTATTTGCCACAGTTAATGGACCTTGATATTTTTGGGCATTTTGCACCACCACTCTTAATATCATTTATCTTAATAACATAAACATCTAATCAAAATCGAGCATGGCGCTTGTCCCGGGAATGGCTTCTTTCTATTAGCCATATGTGATCTATCTAGTTCAAGTTCATTTGGAGAGTTCTAAGTACCCAGAATTTCTGGAATCCACTTTTGAAAAAATTATACTGGATTAGAGCCCTCAAAATCTTCAACCAACCTGATATTCTTCACCTTACTATATTGAAAAATCATAGTCGCAGGAACCTTTTTTGTAAAAATTATTTCCTTTGCACATCCAAAGCCAAAACAGAATCTTCTAATTTATTAACTGTATCTTTAGATTGCTCTACTTCATAACAATAGTCTTGAATATCATCTTCAATTTTCTGGACTTGAATTTTAACTTCATCAACAGCTTCAGTATATTTTGCCATTTAATATTTTTTCATTTCATCCTTAACATCTTCAAACTGTGCTTTAACATCATTTCTGAAATTGCAAATCCTTATGTTTACACATTAACTGCGTTTGGTTGATAATTATAGAGGTTCCATACCTTGAGGTCTGGCTTCAGGATATCTGAATTGTATTGTTTCAACCTCTTGAATCAGATGGGCTTCATCTTTTTCATATTCTGCTCCTGCTCCCTCCAGTTCTTCATAAATTCTTTCTTCCTTCTCTTTGTCTTGATCTTCACTCTTTGTCTTGATCTTCACTCTTTGTCTTGATCTTCACTCTTTGTCTTGATCTTCACTCTTTGTCTTGATCTTCACTCTTTGTCTTGATCTTCACTCTTTGTCTTGATCTTCACTCTTTGTCTTGATCTTCACTCTTTGTCTTGATCTTCACTCTTTGTCTTGATCTTCACTCTTTGTCTTGATCTTCACTCTTTGTCTTGATCTTCACTCTTTGTCTTGATCTTCACTCTTTGTCTTGATCTTCACTCTTTGTCTTGATCTTCACTCTTTGTCTTGATCTTCACTCTTTGTCTTGATCTTCACTCTTTGTCTTGATCTTCACTCTTTGTCTTGATCTTCACTCTTTGTCTTGATCTTCACTCTTTGTCTTGATCTTCACTCTTTGTCTTGATCTTCACTCTTTGTCTTGATCTTCACTCTTTGTCTTGATCTTCACTCTTTGTCTTGATCTTCACTCTTTGTCTTGATCTTCACTCTTTGTCTTGATCTTCACTCTTTGTCTTGATCTTCACTCTTTGTCTTGATCTTCACTCTTTGTCTTGATCTTCACTCTTTGTCTTGATCTTCACTCTTTGTCTTGATCTTCACTCTTTGTCTTGATCTTCACTCTTTGTCTTGATCTTCACTCTTTGTCTTGATCTTCACTCTTTGTCTTGATCTTCACTCTTTGTCTTGATCTTCACTCTTTGTCTTGATCTTCACTCTTTGTCTTGATCTTCACTCTTTGTCTTGATCTTCACTCTTTGTCTTGATCTTCACTCTTTGTCTTGATCTTCACTCTTTGTCTTGATCTTCACTCTTTGTCTTGATCTTCACTCTTTGTCTTGATCTTCACTCTTTGTCTTGATCTTCACTCTTTGTCTTGATCTTCACTCTTTGTCTTGATCTTCACTCTTTGTCTTGATCTTCACTCTTTGTCTTGATCTTCACTCTTTGTCTTGATCTTCACTCTTTGTCTTGATCTTCACTCTTTGTCTTGATCTTCACTCTTTGTCTTGATCTTCACTCTTTGTCTTGATCTTCACTCTTTGTCTTGATCTTCACTCTTTGTCTTGATCTTCACTCTTTGTCTTGATCTTCACTCTTTGTCTTGATCTTCACTCTTTGTCTTGATCTTCACTCTTTGTCTTGATCTTCACTCTTTGTCTTGATCTTCACTCTGTCTTGATCTTCACTCTTTGTCTTGATCTTCACTCTTTGTCTTGATCTTCACTCTTTGTCTTGATCTTCACTCTTTGTCTTGATCTTCACTCTTTGTCTTGATCTTCACTCTTTGTCTTGATCTTCACTCTTTGTCTTGATCTTCACTCTTTGTCTTGATCTTCACTCTTTGTCTTGATCTTCACTCTTTGTCTTGATCTTCACTCTTTGTCTTGATCTTCACTCTTTGTCTTGATCTTCACTCTTTGTCTTGATCTTCACTCTTTGTCTTGATCTTCACCCTTTTGTCCCCTGAATCATTGGCAGTTGATCCTGATTCAATATCGAGTTGAATCAACAGCTGGGTCTGACTAGCAACACCTTAATCAATTCTTCTTTACTTCCCTATTGACTTTTTTCTCCAACTCTCCCTCTCAAACTGCTGTCTCCTAGCCACAAGTAGTCAGAAGAATCCATTGTCCCGGCACCATCAAGGAGAGTAGCCTTCCGAGCAGGAGCAGGACCTCAGTGGGGAGGTGACAGTGATCAGCGGCAAACAGCGTTTTTTTTTTGTCAGAATTAAACATTATTTTAATGCTGAAAAAACCTTCCCTTGTTGTTTGTTGATGTTTCCACACTGTTACAAGTGATTTGCCGTTGCTACTGGGCTGTTTTTTTTAAAATGACCAGTTATCTGGAAAAAAACTGTTTATCCGACATAGGCCCGATCCTGACCATTTCTGATAATCAGATTTGTACTGTATCTGTATTCTCAGATCCTCCTGCTCTACCACACTCCTCAGTACCCTACCATTTACTGTCCTTTCTTAGTTTGTCCTTCCAAAATGCAATACCTCGCACTTGTCTGCATTAAATTCCATCCACCATTTTACAGTCCAATTTACCATATTATCATCCAGATTATTGATATTGATGACCAACAACAATAGTCCCAGCACTGATCCCTGAGGCACACCACTAGTCACAGGCCTGCAATCTGAGAAGCAATCATCCACCACCACTCTCTGGCTTCTCCCATCCAGCACTGTCAAATCCTTTTCACCATGAATATCTATGCGGGACCTTGTCAAAGGCTTTACTAAAGTCCACATAGACAATATTCACAACCTTTCTTTCAAAATTTTTCCTGGTAACCTCCTTGAAAAAGTCTATGATTGTTTAAATAAGACCTATCATGCACAAAGCCACGTTGACTATCCCTAATCAATTTCTGGCTAGCAAAATAATTATATATCCAATCTCTGAACACCTTCCGATAATTTACCTACTACTGACGTTAGGCTCACCGGCCTATAATTGCCAGGGCAACTTTTGGAGTCTTTTTTAAACAACAGGACAACATGAGCTACACTCCTCCAGCACCTCACCTGCAGCTCAGGTCATTTTAAATATTTCTGCCAGAGCCCCTGCAATTTCTACACTATGTTCAGTACCCATATTCATAGGTTTATCCATGGGCTCATGTACCATCCCACCCAGACCACATGCAAATTGGAGGAACAACACTTGATTTTCCGCCTAGGTCAGTGATTCCCAATCTTTTTCTTTCCACTCACATACCACTTTAAGTAATCCCTATGCCATTGGTGCTCTGTGATTAGTAAGGGATTGCTTAAGGTGGGATGCGAGTGGGAAGGGAAGGTTGAGAATCTCTGCTCTAGACCCAATTGTTACTGAAATATTTTGCTTGAGAAAAATCATCATTTGCCCATTTCCTTTGGAGTTATGAAACTGTGTACATAACAAGTTAATTAGTTATGATTAAAACAGTGGTTTTCAGACTTTTTCTTTCCACTCTCATACCACCTTAAGCAATCCCTTACTAATTACAGAGCACCTATGGCATAGGGAATACTTAAAATGGAATGCGAGTGGAAAGAAAAAGGTCGAGAACCACTAGTCTAGATACTTTCCAGCAGGAAAGCTGCTAAGCTGCTCTCTATTCACCTAGCCATATCTCCTCCCCTTGCTTACTGCTGTGCTCTCCTTCTCCACATATTACATCCTGCCTTTGCTACCATGCTCCTTCCCCTACCCCTTCCCCTTTACCTTTTTAATTCAGACACCTGCCAACATTTTTCTATACCGTGAAGGGATCAAGCCAAAACGTCATCTTTTAAAAATCTTTTCTATATAGAAGACACCGTTTGACCTGCTGAGCTTCTCCAACATTGTGTGTTTTTACTTCAACCACGGTGTCTGCAGACTTTGGTGTTTTACTCCTGGAAGCTCAAAAGAGTATGTGATCTATTGTCAAAAAATGTAGATGAATGGATCCAGCTTTACACTTAATATATGCACCACCATTTTTTGACAATAGATCTTACTTTCAAAACTTTGAAATGAATTGTGGTTATGCACCACAAATCAGGAAAATGGTCCAATATGTCATGAGGTCAGGTAGGTGGAGATGAACCTTTCATCAAATCAGTCATGATCTCATTGAATGGCAAAGCAGGCTCAATGGGATAGGCAGCCTAATCCTGCTCCTACTTCTTATGTTCTTATGTCAGAATATATACATGCAAAATTGATAGTGGAGCCAACATGTACTTTAAACACAAACATGTTCCAGCATTACTGCCCTGAAACCATTGGCATAGATCCATCAAAATGATTACTGTGCAAACATACTTAGTTTCTCATTGTTTCAGGAATATTCTCTGCAATCTCCAGTTTTAATGATGATGTTCAATATTTCATGACATTTCAATGCACCCTCTATTTAACCAGATACACAACTGCTAACTGGAAAAAGCTAGTGTTTGCATGTTTCTTGTAGTTGCCTTCCAGTAAAGGAAATAGAATTCTTCTGTCTATAAGCTGGCAGTTACCTTTGGTCAATAAGTAAAACTAAGTCAATAAAGAGCCATATCCATCACATTGGAACATCCATAGTCTTGAACAGCAACACTACTCGACACATTCTTAAAATTTATGAAGAATTAATCAAAAATATTCATGGTACCAGTTTAAACAATATGCAAGCATTTCAGCTGTTTTTCAGACAGAGAAATCAAAACAAAATGTAAGAACACAAGAAAATACACATGCTGGACTCTTGAGCAAACAAAGAGCAGCTGGAGGGATTGAGGTCAGACAACATCTATGAAGAGAAATGGCCACAAAACTTTGACTGTTTCTTATCATGGATGCTGCCTGACCTGCTGAGTCCCTCCAGCTTCCTTTTATTTGCTGAATCAAAATATTAGTTTTCAGAAAGGAGCTCTTCCTAATGCACTGGCTAGCACTTAACCTTTCCCCTCATTATTATTTGTTTTGCTCCCGAAAACAAATTATGACAACACTCAGTAACAATTTAGACTCTTTAAAGTTATTTGAGGTACAAAGCACACATAAAAATCATATCCACTCTCCATTTTAAAATATGATTAAATTAATTATTTTTACTTTGTTACAAACTGCAGGTAATGAGCAGTCATAGACAATGACAGTGTTTAATTTTAAAACCTGTTTCATTTCTTACTCGCACAGTCTTAACTCTTAAACTATCCTCAACACCAAACCTATCCGCAAATATGCGCAGCTGTCTAGTGTGCGTCTGTGTGCACATACGTGCACAAACCATTACAGTCCAGCCCAAAATCTAGAAAGTTAATTCTAAGTTCAGTCTTTCAAATTCAGTGTTGAAATTTTATGCCCAGAAGGAATGTTAACTGATGGGAAGACTGGAGTTGTGGCTGCTATAGACTCACGAATTCTTCTTGCATTGCCTTTGAAGAAATGTCCATCCATGCGAGCTGTGGTCATAACACACCTGGTCCTTTTGGAGCAACACTCAAACTGGGTGTTCACTATGAAGCTTCCAAGACTCTGCCACCGGTCTCTCCAAGTAACTTTACTGCTAGTCAAACTTAACATGAAGCAGTCTCTCCAAGTGACTTCCACTGTTAGTCACAATCAAAATGAAGCACTTTACTTCCCCAAAAAGACCCTTCTGGTACAGGTCAATCCACCATAAAAAAAGGCCTATTCATTCACAGAGTATGCTTTGCTCTGAATTCCACAAAAATGGCTGGCCACGAGAGCGGTTTTCTCTTCAGCAGTCAGAATGGTTCTCCCTTTGCAAAATCACTGTCTTTGCAAATGTATCAAATTCTTGAAGGCAACCCTTCCCTCAGTTCTTCCAATGTATCAAATTTCGCTGGGCTGTGACTTGTGCTGTGCTTGTGTGAAATATTAAATGTTAACTGTGACCATTCAGTCCCTCCTGTCTATATTATCTCTTACTGTGATAATCCCATTTTACTAAACGGGAGACCTTAATATTTTAATATATTACACTGAAGCATAGAACCAGCGAGAAATTGTAGCACCCTCAAATTTAATCCTGGTAGGTAGTGATTTTTTTTTTAATGAATACAGATCGATTTATTTATTTACACACAGATAACAAATGAATACACTATGATTTTCTTACGGAATTATTAGAATCAAAATGGTACAGCATAAAGGAGACCATATGGCCCAACAACCATTTCCAGTGTTGGTGATAAGGGTAAGGCAATCGAGGGAATGGAGAATTACAGAGGACATCAAAAATGGTGAGAAGGCTGGAAACACTCAGAAGTTTTTTTAAAAAAGACTACTGGCTTATAAAGTTAGCAGAGGATGCGGAGAGAAGCAATGCTGAATATAGGCTACTCTCAAAAATATTAAAAAAACTGATGCAGTTTTAAAATCAGGAACAGAGGTCTGTCATCTTACATACTAAAATGATTGACAGCAGAATGACAAGTTGATAAAATCCAAGATCCTGTGTTCTACATTCTAAAGGTAGAGTGCAAATTAACAGAATTTCTTAAATCTGTACAAGTCATGAGACAGTACCAGATCTGAACAAAGGATGTGATGAAAGACAAACTAGAATAAGGAACTTTGCTAATTGGAGAGACAAGAGAATATGGAATTGTTTTCTATATAGAGATATGACAAAAATGTCTCAAATTTTTGTGCGTTTTGGCAGGGGGAATGGCAACCAGAGACAACAGATTCAAGATAATTGGTAAAATATCCAAAAGCAAAAAAGAAATGTGATTTTGCATTGACCGGTTTCAAATTGGTATGCACCAACTAAAGCAGGAATGGGCAACCTATTAATTTTCAATTCAGACATACAGCATATTTACAGGCCATTTCAGTTCATGAGTACATACCGGGGGTGTAGGTTAATTGGGTGGCATGGATTCGTGGGCCAAAATGGCCTGTTACCATGCTGTACGCCTGAATTAAAAATTAAAAGGTTGCCTACCCCTGGGCCCTGAAGGGTTGATGCAGCTAGATTGAACAAAGGGTCATTTAAAATTAATAAGATTCAAAAATCAAAAAGAAAGCCAAAGCCAAAGTACTCAAAGTGGCTGAAGAATTAAAACTGCCAATAAGGTTCTTATGAAAATCAAGTTTCACCTCCACGTCAAGGACATATTTCATTTTGAAGATTCTGTAAAAATCTATTTATCTATTTTGCCACCTTATGCTTTGACATTTTAAAATCATAATTATGATGAGTGCCCAGTTAGTCAATGGGCTATTGACAATTGTTAAATACTAAATACTAAAAGGAGAGGGTAATGTGACAGCTAAGCAGTTCCAAAGAGTTAAGCAGGAACATCTGCAGATAGTGGGTTTGTAATGCAATGCACAAAAATGCATGGAGCATCTATACAGAAAGTAAAGGGTAGGACTACAAGAAATTTGGCCTGAGTACTTCAAAGTACGAGCAAAAAGCCTGCAGGTGCCTAAATAAAAAGGTGTGGGACAATTGGAGAGAAAGGAGGAAGGGGAAGGGCATAAGCCAGAGGTGGCCAAACTTGCTTAATGTAAGAGCGACAAACGATAAAGCTCAGATGCTCGAGCCTCAGGAGAACAACAAAATTCACACATACGTTTTTAATGCTACATACACATTTTGTAACAAACATTTTGGTAACAAAAATTTTATATAAATTTTAAAAGACATATTAAATGCAATAATATTTATTCATGCATGCAGTTTTTAAACTGCTAATTTGTATTAGCTTCTATAATCACAAAGACACAAATATATAAAACAGGTCAACCAAAAAAAGATATTTTAATCAGATTTCCACCTTACAAAATTAGTCTTACTATAATCATATTTTTTAATGACTAAAATACAATGCTACAAATATCAGGCTATTAAAGATGCGAGTCGGGCAGGCGAGGGGGAGAGACCGGCCGCCCGAGTCGGGCGGGCGAGCGAGAGACCGGCCGCCCGAGTCGGGCGGGCGAGCGAGAGACCGGCCGCCCGAGTCGGGCGGGCGAGCGAGAGACCGGCCGCCCGAGTCGGGCGGGCGAGCGAGAGACCGGCCGCCCGAGTCGGGCGGGCGAGGGGGAAAGAGACCGGCAGCACGAGTTGGGCGGTCAAGGGGGAAAGACCGGCAGTGAGCCGCATATTAAAGGTCAAAGAGCCGCATGTGGCTCGTGAGCCATGGTTTGGCCACCCCTGGCATAAGTGAACAGATAAAAGTTCATAACATAAGGTAGTGATCATGGGAGATTTTAACTTCCCTCACATTGATTGGGATACCCATACAGTAAGAGGGCTGGATGGGCTCGAGTTTGTCCAATGTGTACAAGATAATTTTCTTAATCAATACGTAGAGGAACCAACTCGGGATGGTGTAATACTGGATCTCCTGTTAGGGAACGAGATAGGTCAGGTGTCTGAGGTTAATGTTGGAGAACAAACTGGGTCTAGTGATCACAACTCTATTAGTTTTAGGGAAGAGCTAGGAAGGGCCTAAAGTTGAGGTTCTGGATTGGAGAAAAGCAAATTTCGAAGGAATAAGAATGGATTTGGGGAGTATTGAGTGGGACATGATTTTTTTCAGGAAAGGATGTAAATGAAAAATGGAGAATAGTCAAAGAAGAAATTTTGAGAGTACAGAGTAGATACGTCCCAGTGAGGATAAAAGGAAAGGCTGGAAGTTCTAGGGAGCCTTGGTTTTCGAGGAATATTAGAAATTTGGTTAGGAGAAAGAGGGAGGTGTACAAGAAATTGAAAGAGGACTACAAGGAGTGTAGAAAAAATCTTAAGAAAGAAATTAGAAAGGCCAAAAAGAGGCACAAAGAGGCTTTGGCAGGCAGAATAAGAAGAAAGGGTTTCTATAGGTACATTAAAAGTAAAAGATTAGTGAGGGATAGAATTGGACCCCTTGTAGATATGGAGGGTAGGCTATGTGAGAAGTCAGAGGAGATGGGGGAAATTTTACATGATTTCTTTTCCTCGGTATTCACTAGGGAAAAAAATATTGTACCAGTTGAAGTAAAGAAAAATAGTGGGAAGGTCATCAATCATTTAAGGATAACCGAGGAGGTAGTGATGGCAGTGTTAAAAAAGATAAAGGTGGACAAATCTCCGGGTCCGGACAAAGTATTCCCAAGGACACTCATGGAGACAAGTGTACAGATAGTGGGGCCATTAACAGAGATATTTAGGATGTCACTCGTCAGAGGATTAGAGGGTGGCTCATGTTGTTCCGCTGTTTAAGAAAGGGTCCAAACGTAAGCCTGGAAATTATAGACCTGTGAGTCTGACGTCTGTGGTGGGTAAGTTGATGGAAAGTGTTCTGAGAGATGGCATTTACAAATATTTGGAAGAACAGGGATTAATAGGTAGTAGTCAGCATGGTTTTGTCAGGGGTAGATCATGCTTAACAAACCTTACAGAGTTTTTCGAGGGGGTTACAAAAAAGATTGATGAAGGGAAGGCTGTGGATGTTGTCTATTTAGACTTTAGTAAAGCTTTTGACAAAGTTCCCCACAGGAGATTAGGAAAAAAGGTGGAGGCATGAGGTATAAATAATGAGGTAGTGAAATGGATTCAGCAATGGTTGGATGGGAGGTGTCAGAGGGTAGTGGTAGAAAATTGTTTGTCAAATTGGAGGCCGGTGACTAGTGGAGTTCCTCAGGGATCGGTCCTGGGTCCACTATTGTTTGTTATATATATTAATGATCTGGAAGAAGGGGTGGAGAATTGGATAAGTAAGTTTGCGGATGATAGGGGGAGTGATATTGGGGACAATGAGGAAGATTACCGTAGCTTAAAAAGAGATATAGGAAAGCTAGAGGAGTGGGCTGAGAAATGGCTGATGGAATTTAATACGGATAAGTGTGAAGTGTTGCATTTTGGAAAGGCAAATCTAAATAGGTCATAGACATTGAATGGTAAACAACTGAGGAGTGCAGAGCAACAAAGGGATTTGGGATTTATGGTAAATAGTACCCTCAAAGTTGATACTCAGGTAGATAGAGTGGTGAAGAAGGCATTTGGAATGTTGGCCTTCATAAATCGGAGTATTAAGTTCAAGAGTTGGGATGTTATGATGAAATTGTACAAAGCATTGGTGAAGCCAAATTTGGAATATTGTGTGCAGTTTTGGTCACCAAATTATAGGAAGGATATAAACAAAATAGAGAGAGTGCAGAGAAGGTTCACGAGATGTTGACAGGATGTCAGGGTTTGAGTTAGAGAAAGGTTGAGCAGCCTGGGGCTTTTTTCTTGAGAGCATAGAAGATTGAGGGGGGATTTCATTGAGGTGTTCAAGATTTTAAAAGGGACAGAGAGAGTCAACATGGATAGGCTTTTTCAATTAAGAGTGGGGGAATATTCAAACCAGAGGTCATGGTTTGAGATTGAAGGGGGAAAATTATAAGGAGAACATGAGGGGAAATTTCTTCACGCAAAGGGTGATTGGGATGTGGAATAAGCTTCCGGCGGAGGTGGTTGAAGCAGGAATGTTATTTACATTTAAGGAAAGACTGGATAATTACATGGAGGGGAGAGGATTGGAGGGGTATGGACCAGGTGCTGGTCAGTGTGACTAGGAGGGTGGGGATTTGTTCCGGCATGGACTAGTAGGGCCAAACTGGCCTGTTCTGTGCTGTATATGGTTATTTGGTTATAAGTGAAGAGACAGCTTGGGTGAAAAGAATGTCAGATGCTCCAACCTTCAACCTTGTTCTGACACTGCTGCCATGGTATTGACTGAGGCATCCGTGGTAAGAAAGAGCACGCTCAGCAGAACCAAAAAACGCATTTGGTCAGATTGATTACAATGCCAAACTCATCAAGTATCTGAAACTGTGTCATAAGATGGTCTTGTATTCCTCTTCATCTACTCTTGCCACAAGACTATCATCAATGTAAATATACACAAAATCGAGGCCGGAGAGTGCATGATCCATAGACCGTTGGAATGTTTGAGCTGCATTCTGTAAACCAAATGGCATTTGAAGAAACTAGAATGTGCCAAAAAAAAGCAATTAGTGTTGTCTTAGCAATATCTGAAGATTCCAACGGAATCGGATAGTAGGTCCACAACAGATCTATTTTTGCAAATACACATATGCCATTCAGGTTTGCTGGGAAATCCTGTAAATTAGGAATATTGTATAGGTCAGGGATGGCGGAATTGTCCACAACACGATAATCACCACACAGCTGCCAATTCCCTGGAGACTTCTTCAGGTCCATTTGCAGTAGTGATGCTCAGCAGCTGTCAGATCTATGAATTATTCCCAGCTCCTGCATGTACTCAAACTCAGCTTTTGCAATCAAAATGATCTGGGAGCAATCTGAGTACTCACTACAACCGGAGGACATCTACATGGTGGGTTACTGAATGTTTGATGTCCCCTTGTTGATATGATAGGATTACCAAGTGACAGGAACATTTGAGCATTCCTCGGACCAGGCAGGAGCTAGGCTGGAGACTTGTCAGGTGGGGGATGACCTTCGAGGGACGACAAATGCACCTCATTTGCAAACAAGTGCTGTGGTCCACAACAAACCAATTCTTCAAGTTCACAGGCAGGGAAAAATGTGACAGAAAATCTGCTCTCACGATGGAAGTTGATATATTTGTAACTGTAAAAACCCACCAAAACAGCTTACTGAGACCAAAATCCAATGTGAGTGACCTCTGGCCATGTCTGAATCTGAAAATCGTTTGCAGCGGACAAAGTGCATGACATAGTAAGATCGCTGCGCTCTTGAGGAGTTAGAGAGATCACAAAATTTCTGCACTGGAATTGACAAGAAATTGACCACCTGAATTGCCCATGACCTAAAGTTGCCTCAACTGCCGGGCCTCATCATTTCTCGGTTGCCATTTGTAGAAGTCACAAGGTGGCTGGCACTACTAGGCTGAAGCACCAAATTTCCAGTGCTGCCAATAAAAACACTGCCCGTTGCCTCTGCCCCACATCCAATCCACACAATTCCAACAAGGCCAGAAAGGTGTGGGGGTGGGGGGGGTGACACATTCCATCTCAGTTGTCTTCTGCTGTCTGGGTGCTGTAGCCTGTTGTTCCAGCTCAGTTTTCTCCCAGTGACTGGGGACTATTGTTAATGCCTCTAGCTGCATTGCAGAGGTTGTGGACATAACGAGATCAGCATATCTTACTAACTCATTGAGGGTGGCCACCCAAAAGACACTTACCAGGTGTCCTTGAATTTGAGGAGACAAATAGCAGAGGAATCTCTGTTTCTATACTTCCCCTTCAATAGAATCTTCTCCAACCTGGAGACTTCTGGCAGGTGATGACCTTTGAGGGACAACAAATCCAGCCTGTGCCACCTTCTCAGCATCTATGACAGCCTTCTATGGATGGCCAAGCTTTCGTCACCTAGCAGTTCAGCAATGTGAGATTCCTGAGCCGGCTGAGTTAGCTCCAAAATGGCAGCCCTAAGGATGTCGTATGGGAATATGAGGGCTGGATTAACTAGAATGTCTTCCACTTCACAGGCCATTTACTCTGGGAGTCATGCTACAAGCCAACATTTAGCAAGTGTGGCCCAAGCATTGAGAACCATGTCTGCGTATTGTTGATTAAAAAAAGGGGGGAACTTCAAGTCTGACCTCCCCAACTGCCACCGTACAGGATTTATTCTCATAACTTTCAATTTTTACTTAAAAGGTGCTGTGAACTCACAGGATCACCACTTGTAGCGACTGCAAGTTAATGATATACAGTACACACAATTAAAAGAACACACTCACTCTTTCTTCAGCACATGAAAAGCGTCAACCTTTTTAATTCTTCCCCAAATCAACCACACTTCTTCCTGTAAAACACCTTTCACCAAAGCCCCCTGCTCTTTTCATTGGCTCTCTGCCACACAGGTGACCGCAATACTCCTTATCACCTACAACCCTGTGCATGGTCCACCATGCTGTTCACACTCCCCCGTTTTGACCTGCGCATGCACATTACTTCTCTCGTGCATCACCAGCGGCAACCAGCTCCACTCTCAACTCATACAATTATGTAACCACAGCAGATGCGGTAAATAGAGATGTGTGTAAGGGCTGAACTGATGGCAGAAGAGGAGAAGCTATGCTTTTTGAAGGAGGACATCACAGATGTTATGGAATGGAACACCTCATCCTGTATGCAGATGTGATGGAGTCAGAGGAATTGACAAAAAAAATACAATCCCGACATGAGACAGTTTGTAGTCAAGGTAACTGTAGAAGTTGGTAAGGTTTGTACAAAATATATCTAGAGGGTTTGTCTTCCGAGATGGAGACAAAGAGACTGAGAAAGGCGAGAATGTTGCCAAAGATGGACCAAGTGCATTTGAGGTCAGGGTGAAAGTTAGAAGCAGAGTGGATCATCCTGGAGGCAGCACCAATGTCATTGATGTAGCACAGGAAGAGAGGAGAAGCCAACAAAAAGGCAGGCATAGCTGATTTCATGTAGGAACCCATAGCTACCCTTTGACTTGGAGGAAGTGAGATGAGACAAAAGAGGAGTCACTGAGGATGAGAACAAGTTCTGTCTGGTAGAGGAGGGTGGTGGTGGAAAGCGACTGGTTGGATACGTTATTGAGAAAGAAAGAGGGTTTGAAACCTTCAGTACGAGGGATGGAGGTGCACAGAGATTGAATGAACAAATCCAAATTAATGGGTCAAAGAAAAGATCCAGTGGACAATCATATACAGTTAAACATTGGAAAAATTGCGCAGGATCTTTGAATATTCCCACCAACAATTATGTAATCTCATGACAATCATATTTAATAGTCGGTATGATCAATGAAACTGCAATCCTCAGCAATATATTTTTCTGCCATAGTTACAATAATTGAAAATCTACCCTCAGTTGCTTAATTCAGTTAGTCAATCCTCAGTGAGGTGACGTCTAATAACATATGCCACCATCATCACCCTGTACAAAAACAAAGGCGAGAAATCAGACTGCTCAAACTACAGGGGAATCACGCTGCTCTCCATTGCAGGCAAAATCTTCGCTAGGATTCTCCTAAATAGAATAATACCTAGTGTCGCCGAGAATATTCTCCCAGAATCACAGTGCGGCTTTCGCGCAAACAGAGGAACTACTGACATGGTCTTTGCCCTCAGACAGCGCCAAGAAAAGTGCAGAGAACAAAACAAAGGACTCTACATCACCTTTGTTGACCTCACCAAAGCCTTCGACACCGTGAGCAGGAAAGGGCTTTGGCAAATACTAGAGCGCATCGGATGCCCCCCAAAGTTCCTCAACATGATTATCCAACTGCACGAAAACCAACAAGGTCGGGTCAGATACAGCAATGAGCTCTCTGAACCCTTCTCCATTAACAATGGCGTGAAGCAAGGCTGTGTTCTCGCACCAACCCTCTTTTCAATCTTCTTCAGCATGATGCTGAACCAAGCCATGAAAGACCTCAACAATGAAGATGCTGTTTACATCCGGTACCGCACGGATAGCAGTCTCTTCAATCTGAGGCGCCTGCAAGCTCACACCAAGACACAAGAGAAACTTGTCCATGAACTACTCTTTGCAGACGATGCCGCTTTAGTTGCCCATTCAGAGCCAGCTCTTCAGCGCTTGACGTCCTGTTTTGCGGAACCTGCCAAAATGTTTGGCCTGGAAGTCAGCCTGAAGAAAACTGAGGTCCTCCATCAGCCAGCTCCCCACCATGACTACCAGCCCCTCCACATCTCCATCGGGCACACAAAACTCAAAACGGTCAACCAGTTTACCTATCTCGGCTGCACCATTTCATCAGATACAAGGATCGACAACGAGATAGACAACAGACTCGCCAAGGCAAATAGCGCCTTTGGAAAACTACACAAAAGAGTCTGGAAAAACAACCAACTGAAAAACCTCACAAAGATAAGCGTATACAGAGCCGTTGTCATACCCACACTCCTGTTCGGCCTCGAATCATGGGTCCTCTACCGGCATCACCTACGGCTCCTAGAACGCTTCCACCAGCGTTGTCTCCGCTCCATCCTCAACATTCATTGGGGCGCTTTCATCCCTAACGTCGAAGTACTCGAGATGGCAGAGGTCGACAGCATCGAGTCCACGCTGCTGAAGATCCAGCTGCGCTGGGTGGGTCACGTCTCCAGAATGGAGGACCATCGCCTTCCCAAGATCGTGTTATATGGCGAGCTCTCCACTGGCCACCGTGACAGAGGTGCACCAAAGAAAAGGTACAAGGACTGCCTAAAGTAATCTCTTGGTGCCTGCCACATTGACCACCGCCAGTGGGCTGATATCGCCTCAAACCGTGCATCTTGGCGCCTCACAGTTTGGCGGGCAGCAACCTCCTTTGAAGAAGACCGCAGAGCCCACCTCACTGACAAAAGGCAAAGGAGGAAAAACCCAACACCCAACCCCAACCAACCAATTTTCCCCTGCAACCGTGTCTGCCTGTCCCGCATCGGACTTGTCAGCCACAAACGAGCCTGCAGCTGACGTGGACATTTACCCCCTCCATAAATCTTCGTCCGCGAAGCCAAGCCAAAGAAAGAAAAGAATGTTTCATATTTCTCTCCTTGACCTCAACAACCAAGGTTGAGTATCTGGGGATGCAAGCTGTTCTTAATAGCATAGCACCAACACAGAAAAATTTCAACAAGCTACAAAAAAAAAGTTGATCAAGAGAATCTTCACTAAGTGGCTTCAGACACTTCTAGAGATGGCCTCATTTGTGGATCACAATCTTACTTTGCTACAGGTTTCAGTACCAGTATCCATGGCCAAACCATTTTTCTGCTTTATCATGTCCACTGGTGGGACTGCATGCCTATCATTCTACATTATTAAACTGCATTCACAACTCCTTTAAAAGAAATTAACTTTGTAAATATTTTTGGTACCTCCAGTGACCAAAACTTGAACAGGAACAGTCATGCCTACACTAAACCTTCAAGGTCAGTGCAGATGTCAAGAATTCTGAAGAATAGGTCACTTCAAGTTTATTCATCTAATTGTACAAGTACAACGTGACGAAAGATCATTCTCTGGTCCTTGGTGCAAATAAATTCAAACACATATACAGACAAGAAAAACATATGCAGTGTAGATATGCATACGCCTGTACCTCTTTGCTGATGCTACCAGCTGGAAGATGCTGTGTGTAAGATGGTAGGTGTCCTCAACAAATTTTGTGCATCTTCTTCAAACAGCGATCCCGGTAGATCATGCCTATTTGTTGGGGGGTGGGGTGGTGCGCAGGGCTAGGGAGCAGTGGGGAGAGACTTCAGTGATCTTCTGTTATTTGTAATGGCCCTGAGGACTGATTTCTGATCTAATGCTCTGCAGCAACCATACCTCACCATGATGCAACTTACCAGGATGTTCTTGATAGACTCTTATAGAAAGTTGATAGGATGGTGGACAGTGGCCTTGCCCACCTCAGTCTCCTAAGGAAGTGCAGTCACTGTGGTGTCCTGACGTGAGGACATGGGGAGATCACTTGCTAATGTGAACTCAGAGGAATTTGGCGCTCTCTACTCTCTCCACTACTGAGTAATTAACATGTTGGTGGAGGGTGGTCATTCCTGATCCTCCTGAAGTCCACGTTGAGACTCAGGATGCTATTCTTGCACTTTATCATGAGATTTTCCACCTCATCGCTGTAGTGTAACTCATCATTGTGATGGATAAGGCCAACTACTGTTGTGTCAAAATTGACGACTGTTATAACTGGATCTGATATTGCAGTCGTTGGTCAGTTGTGTAAACTGGAGCAGGCTGAACACACAGCTGAGGTGTGCCAGTGTTTAGCGTGACGGTGCTCGACGTTCTGCTGCCAACCTGAACAGACTGTGGTCTTTCTGCTTGGAAGTCCAGAAACCAATTACAGAGAGGGGTGTTGAGTCCCTGCAAGGACAGGTTCTCCACCTGGCTCTTGGGAATAATTGTACTAAACACTGAGTTTAGTCGCTCAACAGCAGCGTGATGTATGAGGCGACATTCTCATGGTGGGTCAGGATGGAGAGGAGGAATGGCTATATAGCATCATCAATGGAATGGGTTTGTCTATAGACAAATTGAAATGGGTCCATTGTCTCTGAAAGGTGCACTTTGATGTGTTCCATAACCAGATATTTGAAGCATTTCATAATGGTGTAGGTCAGTGCCATGGGGTGGTGGTCATTGAAGCCTGTTACTGTTGCCCTTTTTGGTACCCAAATGATGGTGGCTGGCTTGAAACCAGTGGAATTACTACAGTGACATGTTGAAGATGTCATAAAGGACATCTGTGAGTTGATCTGCACAGTCCTTCAATACCTAACCAGTTATGTTGTCTGGTCCCACTGCCTTGTGTGAGTTCACCATGGATAAGGTTCTGCTCACATTGGCTTTGCAGGTGACCCATTCATCAGGAGACACAGCTTTCTTCGGCATTGGTCTGTTCTTTTCATTGAACCATGCATAGAAGCTGTTCAGTCTGTCAGAGGGAAACTTTCAGTGTCCATTCACTGTCTATAAAATTCATCAGCAATGGGATGTAATATTCACCACACTCCAGACTATCACCACAGGGGTTAACATTCTGAAATATATCCTACCTAATGCTATTATGAAAGCACGATTTTATAGTTTATAAAATCATGAGTGGCATAGATAAGGCAAATAAGCATAGGCTTTTTTTCTGGGTTTAAGAAATCTAAAATTAGAGGACACAGATTCAAGAAGGGGAAAGATTTAAAAGGAACCTGACGTGCATGTTTTTCCACAAAGAGGGCAGCAGTTATATGGAACAAGCTGCCAGATGAAGTGGTGGAGGCAAGTCCACCCCATCCTCATCATACACTCTTCTCCCTTCCTTTGGGAAGAAAATCCAGTACATGTGCTTGAAAACATGAACTTCCAGATTCAAGGAGTTTCTTTCCTGCCTTTATCACCTTTTTAAATTGATCTTTCACTCGCAAAAGGTGATGCCTTGCACCGTTTCTGACGTAGATTTCTCTATAGCCTGCACTTTGTGGTCCTTTTCTCTATTACATGCACTATTTGACTTACTGTAACACCACTCCTTACACAGTTGTTTTTTATTTGTTTTTTTTAAAAATAGATTTGTCATTATTGTACTAACTGCTGGATGGGTTGACTTGCCTGAATATGTAAGTACTGTATCTCAGTGCATATGACAATAATTCCATTTTTTTTCAGAAGAGTGGTTGATAACAATTTATAGAGGTAAGGTTAGCACACAAAGAAATTGCACCATCCAACATGGGAGACAGTAAATGAAGTTGGACCGCAACTAATTCATCGCGAATATGATCAGATGAGCAGATCCCAAGTCTCATGACCAAGATAACTTCAGACAAAGAATGACACAAGATCATTTGTGAAGATTAAGAAATGAGGATGGAAGTTATGGGTGAGGACTGGAATTAACCATTTGGCCCAATAAATGTTGGGCATTTATGAACACTATTTATCATGGTCAAAACAAGCGTCGCATCACCCTCATCAGTGTCTATGCTCCAACCCTCCAGGCGGAACAAGCAGAAAAGGACAAGTTCTACACCGATCTGCGCAACCTCATTCAACGCACCCCTACAGCCGACAAGGTTGTCATCCTTGGCGACTTCAACGCTCGCGTCGGCAAAGACTCAGAAACCTGGCCAGGAATCCTGGACAAGCATGGTGTCGGCAAGTTCAACGACAATGGGCGCCTCCTGTTGGAGCTCTGCGCAGAACAGCGGCTTGTCATTACAAACACCCTTTTTCAGCAGAGGGACAGCCTGAAGACTACCTGGATGCATCCCCGATCCAAACACTGGCACCTCCTGGACTATGTCCTGGTGCGAGAAAGAGACAAACGAGATGTGCTCCACACCAGGGTCATGCCCAGCGCGGAATGCCACACTGACCACCGGCTGGTTCGCTGCAAGCTCAACCTTCACTTCAAGCCAAAGCCCAGGAACAGTAAAGCCCCCAGAAAGAGGTTCAATGTTGGAAACTTGCAGTCACATGAAGTGAGAGGAAACTTCCAGGCAAACCTCCAAGCAAAGCTCGAGGATGCAATCCGCCTCACGGACTCGTCCCCTGAAACCCTCTGGGATCAGCTGAAGACGACCTAACTGCAATCCACTGAAGAGGTACTGGGCTTCTCCTCCAGGAAAAACAAGGACTGGTTCGACGAAAACAGCCAGGAAATCCAGGAGCTGCTGGCAAAGAAGCGAGCTGCCCACCAGGCTCACCTTACAAAGCCGTCCTGGCCAGAGAAGAAACAAGCCTTCCGTCGCACATGCAGCCATCTTCAGCGCAAACTCCGGGAGATCCAAAATGAGTGGTGGACTAGCCTCGCCAAACGAACCCAGCTCAGCGCGGACATTGGCGACTTCAGGGGTTTTTACAAGGCTCTAAAGGCTGTGTACGGCCCCTCACCCCAAGTCCAAAGCCCGCTGCGCAGCTCAGACGGCAATGTCCTCCTCAGCGACAAGATCTCCATCCTCAACCGATGGTCAGAACACTTCCAATCTCTTTTCAGTGCCAACCGCTCAGTCCAAGATTCCGCCCTGCTCCAGCTCCCTCAACAGCCCCTAAGGCTCGAGCTGGATGAGGTCCTCACCCGGGAAGAGACATCCAAGGCAATTGAACAACTGAAAAGTGGAAAGCAGCAAGTATGGATGGAATCCCCCCCCCCCCCCCCCCCCCAGAGGACTGAAAGGCTGGCGGCAAAACTCTGCATGCCAAACTCATGATCATGAGTTTTTTAAGCTCTGCTGGGACCAAGGAAAACAGCCTCAGGACCTTCGTGATGCCATCATCATCAACCGGTACAAAAACAAAGGCGAGAAATCAGACTGCTCAAACTACAGGGGAATCACGCTGCTCTCCATTGCAGGCAAAATCTTCGCTAGGATTCTCCTAAATAGAATAATATCTAGTGTCACCGAGAATGTTCTCCCAGAATCATAGTGCGGCTTTCGCGTAAACAGAGGAACTACTGACATGGTCTTTGCCCTCAGACAGCTCCAAGAAAAGTGCAGAGAACAAAACAAAGGACTCTACATCACCTTTGTTGACCTCACCAAAGCCTTCGACACCATGAGCAGGAAAGGGCTTTGGCAAATACAAGAGTGCCCCGGATGCCCCCCAAAGTTCCTCAACATGGTTATCCAACTGCACGAAAACCAACAAGGTCGGATCAGATACAGCAATGAGCTCTCTGAACCCTTCTCCATTAACAATGGCGTGAAGCAAGGCAGCGTTCTCGCACCAACCCTCTTTTCAATCTTCTTCAGCATGATGCTGAACCAAGCCATGAAAGACCTCAACAATGAAGTCGCTGTTTACATCCGGTACCGCACGGATGGCAGTCTCTTCGATCTGAGGCTCCTGCAAGCTCACACCAAGACACAAGAACAACTTGTCCGTGAACTACTCTTTGCAGACGATGCCGCTTTAGTTCCCCATTCAGAGCCAGCTCTTCAGTGCTTGACGTCCTGTTTTGCGGAAACTGCCAAAATGTTTGGCCTGGAAGTCAGCCTGAAGAAAACTGAGGTCCTCCATCAGCCAGCTCCCCACCATGACTACCAGCCCCCCCACATCTCCATCGGGCACACAAAACTCAAAACGGTCAACCAGTTTACCTATCACGGCTGCACCATTTCATCGGATGCAAGGATCGACAACGAGATAAACAACGGACTCGCCAAGGCAAATAGCGCCTTTGGAAGACTACACAAAAGAGTCTGGAAAAACAACCAACTGAAAAACCTCACAAAGAATAGCGTATACAGAGCTGTTGTCATACCCACACTCCTGTTCGGCTCCGAATCATGGGTCCTCTACCGGCATCACCTACGGCTCCTAGAACGCTTCCACCAGCGTCGTCTCCGCTCCATCCTCAACATTCATTGGAGCGACTTCATCTCCAACATCAAAATACTCGAGATGGCAGAGGCCGACAGCATCGAATCCATGCTGTTGAAGATCCAACTGCGCTGGGTAGGTCACGTCTCCAGAATGGAGGACCATCGCCTTCCCAAGATCGTGTTATATGGTGAGCTCTCCACTGGCCATCGTGTCAAAGGGGCACCAAAGAGGTACAAGGACTGCCTAAAGAAATCTCTTGGTGCCTGCCACATTGACCACCGCCAGTGGGCTGATATCGCCTCAAACCGTGCATCTTGGCGCCTCACAGTTCGGCGGGCAGCAACCTCCTTTGAAGAAGACTGCAGAGCCCACCTCACTGACAAAAGACAAAGGAGGAAAAACCCAACACCCAACCCCAACCAACCAATTTTCCCCTGCAACCGTGTCTGCCTGTCCCTCATCGGACTTGTCAGCCACAAACGAGCCTGCAGCTGACGTAGACATTTACCCTTCCATAAATCTTCGTCCGCGAACCCAAGCCAAAGAAGAATATGGTTATGACATTAGCACCACATACTGATCGGCCTTGCTGCCAGAATCAAATAAAGTTGTTTTGAATTTCCTGTAACACCCTAGTCATAATGCAAGGTCTATTCCAAACTGTACTTTTTGCGTGCATGGAAGGAAAGGTTGTGATGAGACAAATTCTTAATTACAGTCTCAATAGTTCCATTTGCTATTGCAGGTGAAAAGAGAGCAGCTGGAGATTTAAAAACATTGTTGGGGAAAAAGAAAAGCCCAGAACTTATCTATATATACCAGGAAGTTTCTCAAATAAGGAGCTATTTTGGCAGGCTAAAGCAAGGACTGATGCTTCTATGTGTGCTTCCAATAACAGCAGAATAGTTGCCAGACCTGTTTCAGTTTGCATATCTCAGATTTAGAAAATAAAGACGAGTTGCCTCAACATCTCTGAGGATCTGTCATGGAGCCTCCACATTGATGCAATCACAGGATTATGTGGAATTAGGTAGGAAGTTAAAAAACATGACCTCCAAGGTAGTAACCTCTGGATTTCTGCCGGTGCCACGCGCTAGTGAGGGTAGAAATAGGAGGATGTAGAGGATGAATGCGTGGCTAAAGAGATGGTGCAGGGGGCAAGAGATAAGATTTCTGGATCATTGGGATCTCTTCTGGAGAAGGTCGGACCTGTACAAAAGGGACGGACTCCACTTGAACTGGAGGGGGACCAATGTGCTGGCAAGCAGATTTGCTAGAGCTGTGGGGGAAGGTTTAAACTAGCTTGGCAGGGGGGTGGGGAACAGAGTGTGAGAGCAGTGTCAAGGGAGCATGGCCACCTAGCTAGGAATAAAAAAGATAACAAAGGTAGGATGGAGATTAGGGTAGAAGGTAAAAAAGAGAATATATGTGAGGGTCATTCTCTGAGATGCATATATTTTAATGCAAGAAGCATAGTGAACAAGGTAGATGAGCTGAGAGCATGGACAGGTACTTGGGGTCACGATATTGTGGCAATTAGTGAGACCTGGCTACAAGAGGGGCAGGACTGGCAACTTAACGTTCCAGGATACATTTGTTTTAGATGTGATAGATCAGGGGGTAAAAAAGGGGGAGGAGTTGCTCTGCTTGTTAAGGAGATGGTCTGTAGGGATCGTCCAGTGAGGCTGTTTGGGTGGAATTGAGGGGTGAAGGAGACATGAGGGTGCTAATAGGGGTGTATTACAGACCACCAAATGGGTCAAGAAAACTAGAGGAACAAATGTGTAGAGAGATAACGTATATGTGTGAGAATCATAAGGTAGTGATCATGGGAGATTTTAACTTCCCTCACATTGATTGGGATACCCATACAGTTAGAGGGCTAGATGGTCTAGAGTTCGTTAAATGTGTTCAAGATTGTTTTCTGAATCATTTAGAAGAACCGACTCGGGACAGTGTAATACAGGATCTCCTGTTAGGGAATGAGCTAGGTCAGGTATCAGACATTAATGTTAGAGATCCAATTGGGTCTAGTGATCATAATTCTGTTAGTTTTAAAGTAGTTTTAGGGAAGAGCAAGGAGGGGCCTAAAGTTGAGGTTCTGGATTGGAGAAGAGCAAATTTCGAAGGAATAAGAAGGGATTTGGGGAGTATTGAGTGGGACAGGATATTTTCAGGTGAGGGTGTAAATGAAAAATGGAGGATATTCAAAAAATAAATTTTGAGGGTACAGAGTAGTTATGTCCCAGTGAGGATCAAAGGAAAGGCTGGAAGTCATAGGGAGGCTTGGTTTTCGAGGAATATTGGAAATTTGGTTAGGAGAAAAAGGGAGGTGTACAAAAGGTATAAAGAACAGGGAGCTGACAATTTGAAGGAGGACTACAAGGATTGTAGAAGAAATCTTAAGAAAGAAATTAGAAAGGCCAAAAAAAGGCATGAAGAGGCTTTGACAGACTGAGTAAAAATAAATCCAAAGGGTTTCTATAAGAACATTAAAAGTAAAAGATTAGTGAGGGATAAAATTGGACCCCTTGTAGATAGGGAGGGTAGGCTGAGTGAGAAGTCAGAGGAAATGGGGGAAATTTTCAATGATTTCTTTGCCTCAGTATTCACTAGGGAAAAAAATGTTGAACCAGTTGAGGAAAAGAAAAATGGTGGGGAGGTAATGAAGAATATAAGGATAACCGAGGAGGTAGTGATGGCTGTGTTGAAAAAGATAAAGGTGGATAAATCTCCGGGACCGGACAAAATATTCACAAGGACACTCAGGGAGGCTAGTGGACAGATAGTGGGGCCATTAACAGAGATTTTTAGGATGTCACTGCCCACGGGGGTAGTGCCAAAGGATTGGAGGGTGGCGCATGTGGTTCCGCTGTTTAAGAAAGGGTCTAAATGTAAACCTGGGAATTATAGGCCCGTAAGTCTGACGTCTGTGGTGGGCAAGTTGATGGAAAGTGTTCTGAGGGATGGTATTTACAAAGGTACAGAGATTGCTAGGGAGTAATCAACATGGTTTTGTCAGGGGTAGATCATGCTTGACAAACCTGATTGAGTTTTTCGAGGGGGTTACAAAAAAGGTTGATGAAGGGAGAGCTGTGGATGTTGTCAACATCCCTAGCTCCCTAGAAGCTTTTGACAAAGTTCCCCACAGGAGGTTAGGAAAAAAGGTGGAGGCATTAGGTATAAATGAGGAGGTAGTGAAATGGATGCAGCAATGTTTGGATGGGAGGCGTCAGAGAGTACTGGTAGAAAATTGTTTGTCCAATTGGAGGCCGGTGACTAGTGGAGTTCCTCAGGGATCGGTCCTCGGTCCACTATTCTTTGTTAAATATATTAACGATCTAGAAGTAGGGGTGGAGAATTGGATAAGCAAGTTTGCAGATGATACAAAGATTGGTGGTGTTGTGGACAGTGAGGAAGATTACCGTCGATTAAAAGGTGATTTAGGAAGGCTGGAGGTGTGGGCTGAGAAATGGCTGATGGAATTTAATACAGATAAGTGTGAGGTGTTACATTTTGGAAAGGCAAATCTAAATAGGTCATATGCATTAAATGGTAGGCTATTAAGATGTGCAGAGCAACAAAGGGATTTAGGAGTGATGGTAAATAGTACCCTCAAGGCTGATACTCAGGTAGATGGTGTGGTGAAGAAGGCATTTGGAATGTTGGACTTCATAAATCGGAGTATTGAATTCAAGAGTAGGGAGGTTATGATGAAATTGTACAAGGCATTGGTGAGGCCAAATTTGGAGTACTGTGTACAGTTTTGGTCACCAAATTATAGGAAAGATATAAACAAAATAGAGAGAGTACAGAGAAGGTTCACAAGAATGTTGACAGGATTTCAAGGTTTGAGTTACAGGGAAAGGTTGTGCAGACTGGGGCTTTTTTCTCTGGAGCGTAGAAGATTAAGGGGGGACTTGATAGAGGTGTTTAAGATTTTAAAAGGGACAGACAGAGTAAACGTGGATAGGCTTTTTCAATTAAGAGTGGGGGAGATTCAAACTAGAGAGCATGCTTTAAGATTGAAGGGGGAAAATTATAAGGGGAACATGAGGGGAAATTTCTTTACGCAAAGGGTGGTAGGGATGTGGAATGTGCTTCCGACAGACGTGGTCGAGGCGGGATCATTGGTTACATTTAAGGAAAGACTGGATAGTTACATGGATAGGAGGGGACTGGAGGGGTATGGACCGGGTGCTGTTCAGTGGGACTAGGAGGGTGGGGATTTGTTATGGCATGGACTAGTAGGGCCGAACTGGCCTGTTTTGTGCTGTATGTGGTTATATGGTTACAATAGCAGCTCGCCAGTGACTATACTTTGTGAGTTGTCTGAGGAGATTCAGTATGTCACCGAAGACTGTCAATCTTCCACACATGTACCATGGAGAGCATTCTGGCTGGTTATATCGTTGCCTGGTATGGAGGCACCAACTCTCAGGACAAAGAATAAACTCCAGAGGATTGTTAAGTCGGCCTATAATATCACAGGGACCCGTCTTCACTCCATCTAGGACATCTATGTGAGGCATTGTCTGAAAAATGCAGCCTCTATCCTCAAAGATCCCCACTACCAAGGCCACACACTCTTACCATCAGGAAAAAGGTAAGAAGTCTAAAGACAAACACTTAGCAACACAAGGACAGCTTCTTCCCTGCTGCCATCAGATTCCGGAATAATTAATTATTAAAGAATCAAAGACACCGTCTTACTTTTTGTGCACTATTATTTTTATGCTTTATAGTAATGTCCTTAAGATGGTATAATAAGAATGTTTGCTCTATGACGCTGCCGAAAACACCAAATTTCATGACTTGTTCATGACAATAAATTTTAATTCTGAAATATTTGGCTTCTGGGAGTTCAAGCTTACAATCATAAACAGATCATAGTGTTCAGTAAAGAGATCACACGATCTGTGTTTGGGCTCACAGATGTAGAGGGGAATACATTGAATTTAGTAGATTAGGTTGGTGAATGTACACAAAGTTCTGCCTCACCTGGAGGGTCTGTTTGTGGCCCTGGATAGAGGTAGGGGAGAGAAAAGTAGGGAAAAAAATTTTGTACCTTCTGGGGTTATATCGGGAAGTCCCCAAGGAAGTGGAAAAGTGAGTGGAGAAGGCAAAGCAGAAGAGAGAGTCTAGTCTCAGAGTGAATGATCCCTGTGAAAATCAGTTAGATGTGGGGAGTGGTTGGTTTTGGATCACAATGAAGTTGAAAGTGCCAGATGTGGAGCCTGGTGGGGTGAAAAGCAAGAATGAAAGGGACTGTCAGGGTCACGGAAGAGGGGGAGGGTGTGGGGGAGAGTAGGACAAGGGCACAAGTATCAGAAATGGAGATGGAGACATTCATACCACTCTCCCTAGAAGTTAAACTAGTTAAATATAAATTTTTGAAAGCACCACTGAAGACCGAAACAGTAATGTAGAATCATCTTTGAACTTCTCATAACCAATTTTTTTTTTTTAGATGGGCGAGTTAGTTTCCATCACGAGGCGAGGAAATCCACCAATAGTATAAAAGTTAAAAACTGCAAGTGTTGAAAATCTGAAATGAAACAGAAGTACTCAGCAGTTCAAACAACGTTCTTTAAGAGTGAGTTAATGTTTTGAATTTTTCAGTTATTAATTGCTCCTCTCTCCAAAGAAGCGACATCACTTGTTGACTATTTTTTACATTTGCAGGTCATCAAATTTGCAGGTCATCAAATTTGCAGGTCATCAAATTTGCAGGTCATCAAATTTGCAGGTCATCAAATTTGCAGGTCATCAAATTTGCAGGTCATCAAATTTGCAGGTCATCAAATTTGCAGGTCATCAAATTTGCAGGTCATCAAATTTGCAGGTCATCAAATTTGCAGGTCATCAAATTTGCAGGTCATCAAATTTGCAGGTCATCAAATTTGCAGGTCATCAAATTTGCAGGTCATCAAATTTGCAGGTCATCAAATTTGCAGGTCATCAAATTTGCAGGTCATCAAATTTGCAGGTCATCAAATTTGCAGGTCATCAAATTTGCAGGTCATCAAATTTGCAGGTCATCAAATTTGCAGGTCATCAAATTTGCAGGTCATCAAATTTGCAGGTCATCAAATTTGCAGGTCATCAAATTTGCAGGTCATCAAATTTGCAGGTCATCAAATTTGCAGGTCATCAAATTTGCAGGTCATCAAATTTGCAGGTCATCAAATTTGCAGGTCATCAAATTTGCAGGTCATCAAATTTGCAGGTCATCAAATTTGCAGGTCATCAAATTTGCAGGTCATCAAATTTGCAGGTCATCAAATTTGCAGGTCATCAAATTTGCAGGTCATCAAATTTGCAGGTGACAGGACAGTAGTTGGCTTCATCAGCAACAACGATACGTGCAATACAAAGAGGTGGAAAAGCTCATGAAATGGTGCAAGAATAACAACCTGATTCTCCACATGGACATATCAGGAAATCATTGGAAACTTCAGAAGGTCCAACCACCCTCCACTACACATTAGCTTGGCAGTGGAGAGAATAGAGAAGTATCAAGTTCCTCGGAGTCCACAAAATAAATGACCTTTCCTGGACACACTTGCCAAGAAGGTGCAAGAGCAACTTCATTTCCTGAGAAGACTGAGGAGGGCAAGGCCACCAGCCATCATCTTGTCTACTTTCTACAGGAGCTCTATCGAGAGCCTCCTGGCCACTTGCATCACAGCGTGGTATGGTTGCCATAGAGCATAGGTCAATCCACAGGAGCAGAAGAGCGGCAGAGAGGATCACTGGGGTCTTCCCCTCATCCATCCTGAATCTACCAGGATTGTTGTACAAAGCGGGCTCACAAAAACATTAATGACCCCTATCACCCCACATGCAGCATTTTCCAGCTATTCCCGTCAGGAAATACACGAGTATTGAAGCCAGAACCACCCACAGTGGTGGTTCCCACAAGCAGCGAGACTGCTGAACAACTGGTGAACTGCTCATACAAACTCTCGGAGACTACTACTTATTTAACAATATTTATTTATATATGTATATACATGCTGCATACATTTCATTGGTCTGTATATGTTTTGTCTGTATGTGTTTGCATCGAAAACTGTAGAACATTCCTATGAAAATAAACTTGAACTTTAAGCAGCAATATCCCAACCTTTAGCACTTTGAATATAGAATTATTCATCAGAATATGCTTGATATGGGTCTAAACAGTCACTGACTGGTACTGCATGACCCAAGTCACATTTCAATACTGCAGTAAGCAGACTTCAACAAAGAGTTGTCATGCAGCATATTACTCGGAGTTGAAGAAGTGTTAATGATTCAACATTCAAGCGCAGGACAGCTGTTTCACATAATATTCCTGACAAAACCCCATTCAAAATGTTGCAGAAAATGTGCATACCTAAGGCCGGCCATGTTAACGTCACTCCATTGTTGCTGCTGAGCAGAAAAATAATCTAAACTATAATCAAACAACAACGAGTTATGTATTGACATCTTACACACCAAGCCAGTTGATCACAGTGGAATAACAACTCTTATCGGACTCTCCAAAAAGAAATTAGCAACACAAAAATTGTGAGAATTTCACAACAAATCTCACTGACAGCAAGCTGCATAGCCATCATTTTACTTCAATCGATAAAGGGATTAACCCCTCACTACAAAATTAATTTAGCATCCCAATTTTGTTGGTAATAATGAATTATATTATTTCATTAAATTAACAAGCAACTGAATGGTCAAATGTAGGTAAAATCAACACTGTGGCAGCAAAACAAAGCAAGTTTAAATGATGGAAAAAATAATTCAATGAATAGACTAAAACAATGGATTACAAATGGAAAAAAATGCACTATCATTTTAGATGACATGAGGAACACCATTCTTCCGTTTATGATCCATAAATATTGCCCTTGTATCACAATTATTATTTGAACTTAAACATTATTGTATTTACTTACAGCTGCCACTACTCCAAGACTTCAGGAGAGACTTGATGCTGATTTCGAAAAACACTGAGTCCTGTAGGCTCAACATTATGCCTTTTGATGAGGAGCAGCGATAAGAAGATGTATCACAGCAGCTTTCCCAGCTGTTTAAATATTATAGATTGTATTGGTGTCTCCTCAATCCTTTGAAAAGCAGCCCAACTCTGGCCTGAGGTGTCCTTCTTTCATTATCATGCAGTCTTTCTGGATGACGCACGCTTCCAGTACCAGCAATGCTGAATGCAGATGAACTCAGTCGCCGGCTAGAAAACTTGCTCCACATGGAGGGGACTTTGAAGGTCAATTTCACCTTCCGCAGACCACATCTTCCACGAAGTCTAAACGGTACAAAGGGAGGTCTAGAATGGCCAAATCGAGCAACTGCTGCCAGCTGCTTCCTCTGATGTTGGTAAATACAGTTTAGAAGGGTGGAGCCTGCAGAACAGTTGAAAAGAACTGCTGAGTCGAGCTACCAGAGAAATAGAAATGCACCTCTCCTCGGATTGCCTTGGAGAACTGACAACCTTTCACAAAGTCACATCTGAAGTGCATTCTTTGGCGCTGTTTGCTTCTGAAAAGCCTGGCTCCGGCGTAGTTTCACAGCAGTCCATGACTTCCTACAACACAGCCCACCCAGTCAATAACAGCGACTTCTCAGCATGCTGGTGATGACGCAGGAGACAGCGTCCCATTTAATCTCCCCAAGATAATGTTAGCTGCCTGGCTTTCACTTGGGGGAGGGGAAGAGGAGGTGGCTGCAGGGTGATGCAATCAGTTATGTGGCTTCCCGGCCTATGGTGCAGAATTTTAGATCAGCTTACATTTTTTTTTCTCCCTGGCTGCTGAGAAAATTTCTCTATTTATAATTGCAGTAGAAAAGAAATAGATTATAAAATGAACAGAAATACATTTTACACGTTTGATTTTTAAATAAGATATTCAAGATTCTAAACCAAACATATTGTCTCAGCAATTACATATTTTCATGTATAATTTAACAGAGAAGCAAAATATTTTATCCTAAATTTTATGCAATTTAGGAATTCAGATTCTCCCCCACCTCCCAGGTTCCTTGGTAAAAGTTTCCCTTCAAAAAAAAGTTTTTAAACTGCAGATGTTGGAACTAAAAATCTTACTGATCATTGGTAATGTCTCCGTGAGCCAAAAAAAAACCCAAAAAATGCTGGAAACAGTCAGTCAGGTAACAATTTTAGAAAGAGAAATGGTCAACATTTTGGGTTGAAGACTTTTTTGGTGGGAAGAAGGACCAAAATTAAGTCAACATTTTACAGAAAAGGTTCTATTTCCTACACCTCTGCTGTCACAAGCTCTTCATAATAGAACAAGGATAGAGATTCCCAGGTTCTTACCTTGATTTCAAACTGATCCTTCACAATTTCTGATACGATCAACGAGATTCCTTCAACAAAATTCCACCACAATACACATCTTCCCTTAACCTTTCAATATTTGTAGTGGACAGTTCCCGTTTCAACACACTAATTTTATCCTCAATCTCCAAAACCACTCAGTCTTACAATACTTTCCCATGCTAACACAGAAAATTCAATACACAAAAATGCTGAGGAAATACAGCAGATCATGCAGCCCCCATAGGAGACAAAGATATATAATCAACATTTTGGGCCTGAGCCCTTTATCAAGGTTTGGCTTTGGCTTGGCTTTGCGGACGAAGATTTATGGAGGGGTATGTCCACGTCTGCTGCAGGCTCGTTGGTGACTGACAAGTCCGATGCGGGACAGGCAGGCACAGTTGCAGCGGTTGCAAGGGAAAATTGGTGGGTTGGGGTTGGGTTTTTCCTCCTTTGTCTTTTGTCAGTGAGGTGGGCTCTGCGGTCTTCTTCAAAGGAGGTTGCAGCCCGGCGAACTGTGAGGCGCCAAGATGCACGGTTGGAGGCGATATCAGCCCACTGGCGGTGGTCAATGTGGCAGGCACCAAGAGATTTCTTTAAGCAGTCCTTGTACCTCTTCTTTGGTGCACCTCTGTCTCGGTGGCCAGTGGAGAGCTCGCCATAGAACACGATCTTGGGAAGGCGATGGTCCTCCATTCTGGAGACGTGACCCACCCAGCGCAGTTGGGTCTTCAGCAGCGTGGATTCAATGCTTGCGGATTCTGCCAGCTCGAGTACTTCGATGTTGATGATGAAGTCATTCCAATGAATGTTGAGGATGGAGCAGAGACAGCGCTGATGGAAGCATTCTAGGAGACATAGGTGATGCCGGTAGAGGACCCATGATTCGGAGCCCAACTGGAGCGTGGGTATGACAACGGCTCTGTACACGCTGATCTTTGTGTGTTTCTTCAGTTGGTTGTTTTTCCAGACTCTTTTGTGTAGTCTTCCAAAGGCGCTATTTGCCTTGGCGAGTCTGTTGTCTATCTCTTTGTCAATCCTTGATTCAGATAAAATGGTGCAGCCGAGGTAGGTAAACTGGTTATCAAGGTACAGTATTAGGAAAAGGCAGTCAGGTACCTGAATAAAAAGGTGGGTGGGTGGGGGGAGGGGTGGAGAGAAAGGAAGAAGGCGCAGAGTCCAACAACCAAGGGGCCATAGGTGGACATGAATAAGAGGTCAGGAGACAGAAGCTGAGAAATGATCAGGGAGGCAGGGGTAGGTAGCTCTGTGAATGCAGAGCTGGAGGAGAGGAGACAAAGGGATAAGGAGAGAGAGAGATGAGGGTGACTAGCTGGAGGAAAGGAGACAATGGGATAGGGAGAGAGAGATGGGGGTGGGTAGCTGGAGGAAAGGCGTCAATGGGATAGGGAGAGAGAGAGAGAGAGATGGGGTGGGTAGCTGGAGGAAAGGAGACAAAGGGATAGGGAGAGAGAGAGAGAGATGGGGGTGGGTAGCTGGAGGAAAGGAGACAAAGGGATAGGGAGAGAGAGAGAGAGATGGGGTGGGTAGCTGGAGGAAAGGAGACAAAGGGATAGGGAGAGAGAGAAATGGGGATGGTTGCTGGAGGAAAGGAGACAAAGGGATAGGGAGAGAGAGAGATGGGGTGGGTAGCTGGAGGAAAGGAGACAAAGGGATAGGGAGAGAGAGAGAAAGAAATGGGGGTGGGGGCCGACAGAAACCAGAGAAGCTCTTGACAATGCCATCCAGTTGGAGGGTGCCCAAACAGAATATGAGATATTGTTCTTCCAATTTGCAAGTGGTCTCAGTTTGGCAGTGCACAAAATCATGGACAGACATGTCGGCAAAGGGAATGGAACAGGAAATTTAAAAGGATTGCCAATGAGAGATCACTGCTATCTCAACAGACAGAGCAAAAGTGCTCAACGAAGCAATCTCCCAATCTGCCAGTCTCCTCAATGTCGAGGAGGCCACAACAGATGTCATACATGGCCCCTGCAAATTGCTTCACTTGGACAGACAAGTTGGGGCCCCAAACTGTCCTTTCACCTCTTCCCTTTGAGATGAAGCAGCAATTCTTTTACATTTCCTCAAATCTTAGATACTGTATTTCCTTTTCACAACTTTCCTTCTCTGCAATGGAAAAAAAATTAAACAGATTGGGTGATCCCTTTGCTGAGTACCACAATCAGTCAGCAGAGGTGACCATGTTTAATTCTCCATCGCACACCAACTCTGACCTATTTGTGAACATCATTACAAAGCAAATGCCAGCTTGAGGATCTGCATCTCATCTTCCTGCAAAACAATGAATTTTGTCACTGGTTCATGATAATAAATATAGATTCTGAGCAATTTGAAGCCTTCTTGCGCTCTCTAACTGTATGGGCTAGCTTATTCATCTGTAATATTAGCTTAGTTTTGCCCTCTCTAATGTCACAGCCTGAACTGCTGAGCCCAGTATTGGATTGCTTTCACATTCGTTATGAGCAGCTCTGATTTATAAAGGGTGGATACTACATAATAGAAAGGTCAATAGAGCAATAAATTAACAAAATTAGGAAATTACACAACCAATAACAATATTTTCAGATGAGCTGCAGCAGAGGAAAAGACAAGTGATTTTTTTTTAATTTAAAATGAGCTTGTTCGTTAAACAATGGTTAATTCTGGCCTAGTTGCACAATAATATCTATGTTCCCTGAAGAAAGTAATAGAATTTCTTTTGAAGTTGAATATATTCACCTGCAGACAGTGGTTCCAAAATAGTGGTTGGAATGAAATTAGTGCAGAAGGTTGTTGTAGGCTACAACAGGATATAAACAGGATGCAAAGTTAGGCGGAGAAGTGCCAGAGTTCAATTTGGATAAGCGTGAAGTGATGCACTTTAGAAGGCTGAATTTCAAGGTGGAGAATGTGGTTAAATGCATGATTCTTAACAGTGTGGAGGAACAGAAGGGACTTGGGGTCCAGGTGCATAGATACCTTAAGGTTGGTTGCCATGCAAGCTGATAGAGGGGTTAAGAAGCCATATGGTGTGCTGGCCTTCATTAGTCATGTAATTGGGCCGTAAGGTGACGTTGCAGCTCTATAAAATTATATGGACCACACCTGGAGTATTGCATACAATTTTAATTGCATCATTACAGGAAGGGTGTAGATGCTTTAGACAAGGTGGTAAAAGAGATTTACCAGGATGTTGCCTGGATTGGAGAAAATGTCTCATGAAGCGAGGTTGGCAGAGCTGGTTTATATCGCTGGAGCAATGAAGGATGACTTAATGGCGGTATTTATAGGAGGCAAAGGTAGCATGGGCTTTTTTTATCCATGCTTCTTTCAAAATGCGTTTATAACGTCAAAATCAAAACCACTTCTACAGCTTCCCCTGGCATCTAATTGCAGATTAAAACTACTCCTCTAAGTGAAAAGACTGCCCCTCAAGTCCCTTTTAAACCTAGCTAAGATTTTTCTAGCCAAAAATTCTCTTCATCTATGCCGATAATGATTTTTTATCCCTCCATTAGATCATGCCTCAGATCTTATGCTGTAGAAATGAATATCCAGCCAATTCAGCTTCTCTCTACGTTTATCATCTAACCACATATACACAACCAGATGAAACAAGGTTTCTCCAGACCATGGTGTACACACACACACACACACACACACACACACACACACACACACACAAAGCACAAATAATAATCACATATATGAAAATAAAATGTAAAACAAATGTTTTTAAATATTTTGGAATAATTTTGCATCTCCTTCTAATGGTAGTGGGTCAAAGATGCTTTGACATCTCCAGTTTCAGTTAAGAGTTTCCACCTTTTTTCTTCCCCCATCGTCTTTCCCTCTGCGCGCTCGCTCGCTTTCTCCTTTTCCCTGTCTCCTTTCACAGAGTCAAAATTAATTTTCACCTTTTCTCTTATCATATCCAATTAATACCCTTTGTCTGTTGATCGGGTCTCCTCTCCCTCCCCCTCCCCCTGCCATTCTTCAGTCTTCCTGATTTTTACTTACACCTAAAAGAAAACGTCGGTAATATATCTTTACCTCCTATGGTTGCTGCAAGATTGGCAGAGTTCCTCCAGGATTTCTGTGTGTTTTTACTACAATCACAGCATCTGGACTTTTGTGTTTCATAAAGATACTGTGTGCTCAATGGAAATGGTCCTCAAAAGTTCTTTGAGGTCTATTTAATCAGCGCTCCTGGTGAATGGTGCCAATAGAGGAAAGGTAGAACCCAGTGATATTCTCAGCTATTTTGACGATTCTGTGTATTGACATCTGGTCTGATGTTTTGCAACTACCATACCAGACAATGATACAGCCAGACAGGGCATTCCCAATTGTGTTCTTGTAAAATGTTGTCAAGACAGGGGCTGGTAACTTTGGCCTCCTCAACCTCCAAATGAAGCGTATGTGCTACTGTGCCTTCATGACTAAAGCTATCTTTGTAATCTCACATTAATACTTTCACTGCAGTTAGACAAAATATAAAGTAAGAAAACAAAAAATGCTGAGTCATCATGTGAGATTGCCATAATACAAAATACTTAGCAGAATGCAGGTAAAACCAGAGCAGGAGACATACAATTCTCATCCAAGGAATTCAGTCACAAACCTGCAGTGCTTGAATAATATTTCTAGCATCTCATTTCCTTCATTCACTGTCTATGAGAATCAATAGAATGTTTTTGAGGAAAGAATGGATTCATAAACAGACAGTGAATCATTCCTAAAGCCCAAATGCTTCTATTTTAACTATCTCAGAAAAAGCTCAATTTTGTTGTGAGTTTTTTTGAGGCTGGTTATATTTCAAGCTTAGCACTATCAGCTGATCTTCAGAGAAACTACCAACTTTCAACATTTTAATACTTTTTACAATCTCATCAAGTGCTCAATGAAGGATAGCCATAACCTGTGATCAATATGTCATGCACTTCAAGGCAGATGATTGGCTTCTGTCAATGCTAATTAGTTGCACTTTTTAAAAAAAAATATTGCACACTTCTGCACTATCCAAAAACTATTCAGCGCATAAAGCAGCAAATATCTCTCGTGAGAAAACAATTACAGAGTCCATGTGGGATTAATCAGGGATGTCATGACTCCAAAAGAGATCACTATAAATGCTCAAGGGTACAGTCAAAGCAATAGCTAGTGAATTTTTCTGACATTCCAACTACAATGTCTTTTATGGATGTATCAAATTGTTAATGAAATTAAAGTACGATGGCACCATGTTCCGAGGGTCTATCTATCCCAGGTGTGGCAAAGAATGGGCCTGGACACACAATATCCCTTCCAACTGGACATTTCCACATTACCCATCCTGCATGGAAAAACACCTTTGACCACAAGTCCATGAGGCAGTGGTCAGCGCAAAATGTCTGGCAGACACCAAGACAAGGAATCAATGTGGGAGGTTCTCTAAGCAAACTGTCCATTGCCAGAACTCCCTAACAAGCACCAGTTTGGCAGTGATAGGAGCCCTCCTTGTCAGATTTTTTTCTATGCCAATGGAATATCACATCAATCCACATTGCCTCGAGTTAATTGTGATAGTGGGGAGACAGTCGCCCACCTCTTTGCAGTCTGCGAATTCACTAAGAGTGTGTGGAGAAGGATGCATAGGTCCTTGTCTCAGTTCACCCCAGAGACGGCGTAACAGAGGACTCTGATTTATGGGCTGCTCCCGGGGACACAACAGAGACAGGCATCCAATTCTGCTGAAAGACCATCAACTTTTTGAAAGATACTTTTTGGTCTGTCTGAAACTTGTTGGTTTTTCAGCACATTGAGATATCAATGAAGGAATGCTGCCAACCAGTACATTCCAGGCTGCAGTTTATGCTGAGGGACGCACTAAGGCTTGATACAGCTAACACAAGAGCCTTGTGGGAAAGGACTACAATGTCAGGTCTTTTCCACTACCAGGCACTGAGAGGTTGAGACTGCTGCATTAAGCCCAGGAAGGGTCACATAAGAGTGAAGGATTTTAACCATTTAGTTCACTACAATGTACAGTTGCAAAATATATATAGGATATGATATTAAAAATTATGTATGTATATATTTTTGTGATTGGTTTATTCTTGAAATAAAAATAGATACAAAAGAAAATAACAGGTTATGCATTGGTGAATGAAAGATACAGTTTGATTAACGGCTTTTGTTCCTTTTCATTAATAATATTGAAAGGGCTGGGAAAATAATAATGTTATTTGATCCAGATTTGAAGCAATGCCGAAACTCTGTTGCAGCTGGGAAGAATTATTTGCTTCTGGAGAGTTACCAGTAAGTAGCATGTAGGTAGTACTGTATACTTGAAGTACTCAAATAGTTGCAACTCAGCCTCACAAAAGATAATGATGAGTATTTTTATCCAGAGAACTTGCACGATTTTCCAAAATATAAATTTCCCCTTGAAAAGGTCTGAACTATTTTTGCTCTTTGCATTAAACATTTTCTGCTGAAATCATAAACAAATTGCACAGCAAGTTCCTTGGAGTTCACTTAACTAGTGACTCACAACATCTCCTCACTTGACAGGAAGGCGCAACAGCGTCTGCAGTTCCTGAGAATACTTAAGTGGGCAAGACTACTGGCCACTATTACATCAAACTTGTATAGGAGCTGTACCAAGAGCATCCTGACCAGCTGCATCACAGTGTAGTACAATTGTTGCAGAGAAATGGATCAGAGGTCATACACAGGCCCATAAGAGTAGCAGAGAGGATTAATGGGGTCTCCCTTCCCCCCCCCCACCCCATCGATATGATCTACTGAATCATTGTCTGAAGAGGGCGCGTGAAATCATTGAGGACCCCTTCCACCCTGCGCACAGCATTTTTCAGCGGCTACTGTCAGGGAAGAAATGCAAGAGTACAGAGCCTGCACCACCAGGCTGAGGAACAGCCTCTTCCCATGGGCAGCGAGAATGCTGAACAACAAAAGGAACTGCTCACGTTAACCATCCGAGATTCCCATTTTTCACAAAACAATATTTATTTATTTGTTTGTACATATTAATACTTGTCCTGCATATGTATTGTTTGTCTGCATGTTTTTTGCCAAGGACTGGAGAATGCTGCTTCGTAGGTTGTACTTGTGCAATCAGATGACAATAAACTTGACTTGTCAACTGGGCAATAAAGTTGAAAGGGGTCAAAGACAGAGTTTATCTAATGATAGAGGCCAAATTGTCAATTGTTATTCTCCAGAAACATTTTACTTCTACACTTCTTTGCAGCCGCAGGCACTTCTTCAAGACTTGCAACCAAGAGGCGCAAGCATTCCAAATTCCAAACAAAACAAACCCTCTTACACTCTCTTGCGATTTACTAATCCCACATCTCCCGTTTCCTTGCTGTCACAGTGTTATGTTCTATTTATAGTTATCTTTTCTGCTCCTATGATATTTTAAATTGATAAAAAAAGTCAATTTAAATATATTAAATGCAAGATGTCAGAGCAACGTGTGTGTTTGTATGTGTGTGTGTGTGTGTGTGTGGGGGGGGGGGGGGGGGAAGAGTGGTGCGGCAGGCAACATTACACCAAAACGTGGCCCATAGCAGTAAATTAATACACATTATAAAGCATCTTGAGTTGCTTTACATTAATAGTATACATTAACAATGAGTGGTTAAGTCTAACAAAGAAAATTTCTCATCTCAGTCAGAAATGTAATCCCTGGTTTCAGATTTCTCAAGACAGGGAGCATCGTCCCTGAAACAAAGTTGTTGAGCATTGTTGGATTTTGTGAATGTCACAGAGATCACTTTTCATTCTTTGAACTCCAGAAAACACAAGCATCATCCACTCCCTGAATCTCTCATACAGCAAACTGACATCTCAGAAACCAGCTTGGTCAATTTTTGTTGCATCTCCTGTTTGGCAAATGGATTTTTTCAGTAGAAAAATAATGCTCAAGATGTTGTTCAGCCAAAGCCCTGCATAATTATGCAAGACATCGCCTACATTTTCTTATAAATCTTTTTCTTTGGCTTGGCTTCGCGGACGAAGATTTATGGAGGGGTAATGTCCACGTCAGCTGCAGGCTCGTTTGTGGCTGACAAGTCCGATGCGGGACAGGCAGACACGGTTGCAGCGGTTGCAAGGGAAAATTGGTGGGTTGGGGTTGGGTGTTGGGTTTTTCCTCCTTTGTCTTTTGTCAGTGAGGTGGGCTCTGCGGTCTTCTTCAAAGGAGGTTGCTACCCGCCGAACTGTGAGGTGCCAAGATGCACGGTTTGAGGCGATATCAGCCCACTGGCGGTGGTCAATGTGGCAGGCACCAAGAGATTTCTTTAGGCAGTCCTTGTACCTCTTCTTTGGTGCACCTCTGTCTCGGTGGCCAGTGGAGAGCTCGCCATAGAACACGATCTTGGAAAGGCGATGGTCCTCCATTCTGGAGACGTGACCTACCCAGCGCAGTTGGATCTTCAGCAGCGTGGATTCGATGCTGTCAGCCTCTGCCATCTCGAGTACCTCGATGTTGGTGATGAAGTCGCTCCAATGAACGTTGAGGATGGAGCGGAGACAACGCTGGTGGAAGCGTTCTAGGAGCCGTAGGTGATGCCGGTAGAGGACCCATGATTCGGAGCCGAACAGGAGTGTGGGTATGACAACGGCTCTGTATACGCTTATCTTTGTGAGGTTTTTCAGTTGGTTGTTTTTCCAGACTCTTTTGTGTAGTCTTCCAAAGGCGCTATTTTGTCCTTATTGCTTGCTCACCTGCATCTTTACTTTATGTGATTAGGTACAGTACAGAATACCCATTTTCCCTTTGGATGTTATTTCCTCATCGGTCATCAATTTTTAAACATTGAAAAGGTCAACGTCCCAAATCCTCAAAGCAGATTTATTCCCCGTTCCAGGATTTAAAAATCCCCACTTATTAATATATTTATAACATTTCAGATAATGTATCTCAGAAGTAATCATTTTGATGACAACCAACCACTTTTATTGCTTCTCTGGAGCTTAACATAGTTATTTTGGAATTCATTGGCTAGTCATTGTCAAGAAAATAGCAGCTATTTGCACACAGGAGAATCACAAATCAGCACCTAACTTTTGTTACAGTTGCTTGGATTGCTTATTTGAAAACTTGTATGCTTGTGATATTTGAATAATATTGTGGGACTTTCAGCACCCTTGTAAATTACATACTTTTAATGCATGGTCCACAGGACATGGGGCATTTTCAGCATCCGAGCTTGCAAGGACTTTTAAAAATAGATTAAATATCCTTCTGGCTGAGCAGAATTAACACTTGCTGCTCTTGGAATTTTAATCCAAATTAAAGACAGGTTACTAGTTATAGTTCATATGGTTTGAGTCTTATTTCATTATCGACCTGTATTTGGTGTCAAATTTAATTTATACTGGCATGGTCTTATTCTATTTGTGCTCATCTTTCCAAAGTGGTTAAAAAAGATGATCTCATGATGCCATATTCCTTCCCTATTCACTTGTTTCTACCTTAATAATATTGTAAATGGATGACACACTAATCTATTCTATTTTTTTTTAAACCTGAAGTTGTGATTTTTCCAATACAGTCTTGGGTGGCCTTCCTAACTTCAGTGCTCCAAGATTCTGCTATCCTTGCCTATTTACAAAATGACTCCAGAACTGATTACAACAGCTATTGGATTATATAAACCCTTCAATCTCTTACTGTGAATAATTGTAAAATTGTGAACATAAGGTTTAACTAATTAAGTTATAGCTCTATGCAACTAAAATATAAACCATTCATGTGACGATAATTTTATCAACTACAATTTGATTTGATAATTATCTGAGATGCTGCAGAATTGAGACAATATGCAAATATCTGTTGAAGTAGCCAAACTATGCAGTGACCATTAATGCAATTAGTTTTACTTCTTCAGGAAACAAAGACATGTGTAAATCAAAACTGTACGGCTATTAATTAGGCAATATTAAGAGATCAGCAATTGTTCACAACATCTGACATTGGCAGGAAGACAGAGATGATAGTTCTTCCATGTGCACAATTTTTAATAATATAGCAGACAAATTGTTGAATTACCATGATATACTGACCTGCATGGAACTCATCAGATGGGGTTAAAAGTGGCAGCACATTTGTGAAAAGTGACAGTGAAATCGTTGAAATCATGGACGCTGTTAAAATGTCATTAAAATGACAATGATTGACTAGGTTTTATCAAGGAATTGAGATCAGAAAATTTAAGAAAAATTCAACCAAGTTTCAGGACCATATGGAAGACAAGATAAAGGGAAAAAAAGGAAAGGCCTGTCTGAGATCCTTCAGATTACAAGGGCTATGAACTATTCACCAGTAATCACAATTCCGGAAAATATGCTTGTAATATAATTAGATGGTACTTAAATTTTTAAAATTACAAAATTATTTTGTTCTCAATAAAAATAAACATTACTGGCTGCTGCTCTTTTATCTTGTCCGAGAATGGTTGCAGTATTACATTACCATTAAAAACTAACCAACTAACCTTTGGAGATGAGCATAGGTCGACACATCGTTGACTGAAGGGCCTGTTGGTAATTTAATAAACAGGTCACCGAATGGAAGTCATTGGAATTATTATTACAAGTTGGGCAGTGCATATACAGATAGAATTATTTCATTTGTGACAGAGTAGAAACTGTATGTCATTAATAAATCTAACGGGGAAAAGAAAGCAGTGTTTTTTTTTTAACTTCAGGAGAGGCCAATCCACAGCTCATGAGCCATGTGCAGTTTGTGGAACTATGTTAGCTGAGACATACAAGGAATCATATAAGCCGGTGTTCACAATAGCAATTTTAGTTGGCGTGGCTTGCGATCACAAATATTTGGTATGTGTACCATTTATATGCATGTAACAGTTGATTCCAGGTAAAGGTCAACCTCCTCACCCCCACCGCCCATCTGAGTCCCCAATGCCCCAACCATGGCCTCTCGTCCAGCCCCCACCACCCATCTTCTGGACGCCTCGACCGTGGACTCTCACCAAGGCCCAGGCCACCCAGCCACCACAGCACCTGACATCTTGACCTGGGATTCTCACCTTGGCCCAGGCCACCCACCCTTCTGAACTTCCATTACACCAAATTCAGACTTGCCACCCACCCTCGCATCCAAGCTCCCAACACCCCGACAGCCCTCCTACCCAAGCTTCTGACACCCCAACTGTAGACTCTTACCTAGGCCCTGGCCACCTGCCCATCTGAGCTCTAATGCCCCGAAGCGGACTTACCACCCAGCCATTCAGGCTCCAAACACTCTGAGTGATAAAGGTCAAAAAAAGTACGTGTGTAATAGTCAACCCCTAATTTTTACCTTAAATATTGATCCATAAAATTCAACTATTACATGAGTATATACAGTCTGTGTTCTTTTTGATTACTGAAACTAATACAAATTAGCAGTTTAAAAACTACATCCATGAATAAATTTTATTATTTACATGCATTTCTTAATATTTATATAAAAAATTTATAACAAATATGCATGTAAGAGTATAAGTGTGTATGTAGTATGTTTTCATTTTTTTCAGCTCTCAAAAATCGAAAATTTATCGAGTGGCTCTTGCATTAAGTTAGTTTAGCCACCCCTACATTAGAAAATTAAAATACATTGGAGAAAAAATGTAGAAAAGCCAATACATGAGAGATGAAATCCATTTTACTTATTTGGTGCCTACTCATTGGCATAAACTATTTTTGAGAGATATAGATTTATTTATTATTGCCACATAAACCAAAATGCAGTGAAAAGCTGCTTTGTGTGCCTTTCAAGGGCTAGCAAAGAGTTGCCACTCTTCAGTATTATCTTCCCAAAAAGAGAGAAAAGACATGTGGTCAAGGACATGCCAGCCCTAGTTACCACCACCATGAGCACAACTTTTTCCAATGTTCCCACATGTTGTCCAGCAATGGGGGGGCCTACAAATAACCACATTCAAGACCCCAAATCTGAAGCCTGCTCTCTCTTGTTTCCTCTCCTTGATTATCCACGCTTCTCAGAATGTTACAAACTTCTGTCAGATTGCCTCTCAGCCTCTGATGCTCCAGTAAAAACAACCAAAGTTCATCCCATTTCCCTTTATTGATAATCTCTCCAATTAATATCCTGATAAACCTCATCTGAATCCTCTCCAAAGCCTCCATTAATGTGGAGACTAGAACTGAACACACGACTTCCCAACATTTATACCCAATGTCCTGACTGATAAACACAAATTTTCCCTACTTATGCCTTCTTTTTGGCCCTATCCATATGCTATACCACAAGACTCATACCACAAGATTCCTTTGTCCAACTGTGCTCCTAAAGGTCCTACCATTTCTGTATACTTTAACCTTGCATTTCATTGTCAAAATTTAACACCTCCTACTTATATGGATTAAATTACATCTGCCATCTCGCTGCCATATCCTTTGATAACCTTCCTCATTATCCAAAACGCCTCACTATCAGCAAACTTGTCAATCATACTACTTACAGTTTAATTCAGATTATCTATACATAACAGAGACCCCTGCACTGATCCTGGCAAAAAAAAAACCCCACTTATCATAGATCTCCAGTAAGAGGAACACGCCTTCACCACTACCCAGTATTCTGAGACCAAGCTAATTTTGCATCCAGTTTACTAAATTAGACCCCTTGTGGTTGAATCTTGTGGACGAGCCTACCATGATTAATTAAAGCAATATAGACAATATACACTATTCGACAATCTCATCAATCATCAAGTCATTTCCGCCAAAAGACTCAAGTTTATGGCACAGGATTTCCTCTACAGGCAACTTAGATTTCCTACAATTGAATTCAACCTCTCACTGTCATTTTAATTCATGTCCTTGAAATATTCCAGCAATTTCAAAACATAAATTGCTCAAAGAGGTTGATAGCTACGGAACATAATGGTGAAAGGACTCTGAAGCATGCAAACATCCTTGATGCAAATGTATTTGACTCCATAATCTGGTTAAAATAGTGATCAAGGAGATGGAGGAGTTACAAAAATCTAATTTCAACGTCTGATCGTTTCATAGTCAAATTATTTAACAATATATTGCTTAAGCAATCTCTGACAAATCCAACAAATGAAGTGCAACAATCTACCTGCTCATTAATTAGTCATGGATAATTCTAATAATAAGGTGAAGATTTGCCTTGTCAGAGAGGGAACAGAGGAGTTAAATTATTTTTTATTCCATACTAAATGAGTTGGTATTGATCAAAACATTTGAAATTTACAATGCAACAAGGAGGAATTGGAAGAAAATTAGTCAGTTAATCTCATTCATCACGACCTTGAATCCCGACCTGATGAATATGTTAGGAAACATTAAGATTTTGACAATATTGTCCAAAAGCAGGATAACAGCAAAGAAGCTATCATTTTGAAATTAAGAAGAATTTGGAAATTAAGAAGGAAATTGGGAAACAAAACAGCTCAACTTCTTGTGAACAATTAATGTAGCAGTTAGTACAAAGCTATTACAGCCCCAGCAACTCAGATTTGAATAAGCCACATTCTGTAAGGAGTTTCTACATTCTATGCATGGATTTCCTCTGGGTGCTCCAGCTTCTTAAAATCTTTACATTTATATTCAGACATACAGCACAGTAACAGGCCCTTCCTGTCACTGAGCTCATGCCATCCAAATACACCAATGAACATACTAACCCTGCAAGTTTTTAAAGGGCAGGAGGAAATGTGAACTCCCGGAGGAAACACATGCACACGCAGGGAGAACATACAAACATGCCATACAGACAGTGCTGGATTCAAACCCAGGTCGCTGGTACCGTAATGGCATTGCACTACCATTTTAGGCTACCGGGTCGCCCAGTTTTCTCCCACATTTCAAAGATGATGGGGGTTAGTAGGTTAATTAGTCACATGGGTGTATTTGGGTGGAACGGGCTTGATGGTTCTGAAGGGTGTGTTATTGTTAATAAATAATTGATATCACCTGAAAATGTCAAAGTATCATGCATAGTTTTCATTCTGCTCCAATATTATAGATGTAAAAGATCAGTTTTGAGAAATTGAAAGAATTCAGTTAATCAAATTCCTGCTTTAGACCAACATACTGAAAAACTTTCAAAAATCTTATATTTTCACAAGACATAAAACATAAAAAAATTGGGCAATATGCCTTGCAACATCAATACACAAGATTACAATAAATAGGAGCTGAGAAAGGTTATCTGGCCCATTGAGCCTGCTCCACAATTAAAAAAGATCATGACTGATCTGTGTCCCATGTAGAATTAAAAACATGTTGTATTCCAAGGTAAATTCTAATTACAGTAAAATTCCCATTATCCGGCACTTAAGGGGATTGCAAGTGCCAGAAATACAGATTTTCGGGTTGACTGAGGCTCCCTCTTACAATGCCCAATAGCCCTGGATTAAGATTTTGACAATATTGTCCAAAAGCAGGATAACAGCAAAGAAGCTATCATTTTGAGGAAACCATAAAGAAGCTACAACAACACCTCTACTTTCCAAGGAATCTGAGGAGATTTGGCATGTTGTCAAACTGACCATGGCCTCATATACTATCAAACTTTCTCAGCACTATCCAACCATATGGCATTAACATTGACATCTGCTTTGCATTAGGCCTTTTCTCGTCCCTCTCTCTCTTTCCCTATCCCTCTGTCTCCTTTCGTCCAGCTCTCTACCCCTTTACCTCTCCATTCAGAAAACTTCCCCCTTGCCCTACTTCTCAGCTTTTTCCTTTTCTGGTCTCCCACCAATATCCTCTCTGACCTCTTGCCTATAAATCTTGGCTCCTCCCCCTGCCCCTTCTTTCCTCCTCTCCAGTTCTTTCCTCAAATTTTCATTCATGGACCTGCCTGCTTTTTGCTCATACCCTGATGAAGGGCTCAGACCCAAAACAGTGGTTATAAACCTTTACTTCCAGTCCCAGAAACATCTAAGTGAATTTTTGGTGCACCCCTTCCTATTTATTGATATCCTTCCTCTGGCTGGGCAACCAGAACTACACACAGTAAGTCACCAACACTTTGTACAGCTGAATCATGAAGACCCAACTTTTAAGTTCAGAACATTTCCCACAAAAGACGAAATTAGAACCATAGAACACTACATCACAGAAAACAGGCCATTCAGCTCTTCAAGTCTATGCCGAAATAAAATTCTGCTAGTCCCATTGACCTGCATCCAGGTCATAACATTCCAGACCTCTCCCATCCATGCATCTATCCAATTTATTCTTAAAACGTAAGAGCAAGCCTGCATTTACCACATCGGACGACAGCTCATTCCACACTCCCTCCACTCTCTGAGTGAAGAATTTTCCCCTAACGTCCCCCCAAAACCTTTCCCCTTTCACCCTAAAGCCATGTCCTCTCACATTTATATCTCCTCATCTAAGTGGAAAGAGCCAACTCGCAATTACACTGTCCATACTCCTTATAATTTGTAAACCTCTGTCAAATCTCCCCTCATTCTTCTACGCTCCAAGGAATGTCATAATTTGTTTAATCATTCCCTGAAACTCAACTCCTGAAGACTCAGCAACATCCTGTTAAATCTTCTCTGCATCTTTCAATCTTACTGATATCCTTCCTGTAGTTAGGCAACCAATTCTCCAAATTTGGCCTCACCAATGTCTTATACAACTTTACCTTAACATCCAAACTCCTATATTCAATTCTTTGATTTAATTTAATTGTTTTCATTTAAGATTTTTTTTTTAATTCTCTCTGTATTGCACAGTCATTATGTTTACAGTTCATTATCTGTTTACATGCATAAGCTGTGTACAGTTTTTTTTGCACTACCAATAATTGGTAATTCAGAAAACAAATCTCAGGGTTGTATGTAATGTCATGTATGTACTCTGTCAATACATCTGAAATCTGAAATCTAAACTGATTTCAAGAAAAATATATTTAACATTTGTGACAGAGTTTTTGGGAGATAAATTGGGAAATATTTGTTAGTGTAGGTCACATACAAATACTTTAAAACAGATCTTATTTGAAATACTAGAGCTCTGCTAATGCAAGACATGTTGTGGCCTCAGAGCCTTTGCAAGAGCTTTAGAGAGTGCCCAAGAGAATTCACTAATGGATTGTTGTTTACAAAAAGGCAACAGATAAAAGAGTTTGTCCGAGCTGCATATTGTCTGGAAGGGAACTTGCTGTTCTAAGAGGGTCATGTGGTTTTGCAAGCAGAGAGAGTCAAACAGGCTTTCTCTCTGGGAGAGAGAGAGAGAGAGAGAGAGAGAGAGAGAGAGAGAAAGGGACAAACACAGAGATCACGTCTGCAGTGTTACAGTCAGCAACAGCAGCTGGGACTGGAACAGGACAAGCTGGCAAATTTGTGGAAAACCCCATTTGGAAGATGGGTTGTAAGTTCTTAGTTCAGCCTGGTCAAAGCCCTTGTTGTTCATGCAAGAGGAGAGAAATGACTGGTTAAAAAGGAACTCTGTGGTGACCTGAAAGAGGTCATCATCTGGAGAACCCTGGGGGTGGGGGGAAAGTTTCTTCGGCAAGATACAAAAGTGGCTGATGGAAGTAAATGTATAACAAATCTCTCTCTGAAAACCGACAAGACCCTTCCTGAGTGGTAACCATTTACCTTTCAAGCACCAAGCCTGGTGAACTTTATAAATGTTAAATTCTGTGCACAGTATAAGAATTGCCTGCAAACAGTGAACTTGGAGGAATGAGAAGTGAGATTGGACTGTGAACCAAAGAAGTTTTCTGAACTTACACACACATTACATAAACGTGTGCTTAGAATTGGAAGGGGGTTAATTTAAGTTAAGTTAACAGTGATAAGTTAAAGTGTTATTCTGTTTTCATGTTTAAAGATAATTAAAAGCAACTTTTGTTTAAGTAATCATTTGTCTTGGTGAATATCTATTGCTGCTGGGTTTTGGGGTCCTCTGGGCTCGTAATACATTGTATTTTTAACTGAAATTTAATTTTAATTGTTAAATGTTCATGTATTCTTCAAATGTCAAGTGAATATAAATAAATTCTATTTTGCATAATTAGTTTGATGATGCCCTTTTGTAAATTCCTCCTCTTATCCATAAAATAATATATGACCACTCATAACTAAAAAGAATATTCCACAATTTGTGAAAGATATGCATTCCTGCAAACACATCGTACACTGCAAAATTTCAGTTTTATTTATAGTTCTCCCTCAAATCGTACCTGGTTCATTTTCCCACAAAAAAGTCTTGTGGCAGAAGAAAATGTATTTGCTTTGGTTGGCAATGAAGATATATCACCATTCCTTCATTGTCCCAGAATAAAATACTGAAACAGCCTAACCAGAATTAGAATTTATTGTCATTAACATATTGTGAAATGCATTGCTTTGCAGCAGTATCACAGGTGCAAATATTGTGATGGGTTAAATTTTAAAATAAATAAATTTGTGCAGAAGATGAGTAAAGGAGATCGTGGAGAAAAAGGGGAAGAATGTTCACCAAAGGCTCTGCAGCAGTCCCAGAAAACTTACGATAACCTTCCCAAAAGAAATTGAAATGGACATTAAATGCTGTCCTGAAAAAAATGAAAGCTACATCTTGTGGAGAAAAATAAAATCTAATCATGCCTTCACATTTTAAAACCAATAAAATCCTAATTAAAGATAAGTAACAATTCTGGTCCTGCTTTAACCTTGCATTTCAGCCAATGAAGAAATGTCTCATTTACAACTTTTTCCCACACATAAATATAACTGCTGCTTCATTTATCATTTCATTCAATTCAACATTTATGATGCAATCACATACTGTGATTCCTGTTGCACAAAGTTTTTTTTATAAACACTTGATGATCAACTAATTTCCTGACCTTTTTCAATGTTCTTTTGGCATCAGCTTCCAATATCCAGTTACCATTAAAATAAGTAGACATTGAAATAAGGAGTCTTGCCATCTCCCTTGTTTTTTTCTTGAGGTCAGCATTTACCAATACAAAAATATAATGATTGCAATAGATTTTGTTTACTAGTTTAAGATATACTGTGACAACTTCCTCAGTGAAAGCTAAAATGAAACATTTTTTTTAAAGATAATGACTTAGTTATCATTTGATTCTTATTCATACAATAACATTTAGAATTTAATACAAACAGCCACAAAGAAACGAAAAGATAACTGGTAGGGCAGAAGAGTCTGAAGCCCCTTTCACACTTGCAAATGATCCCAGGAATCAAATGCCAATCAATTGGCCTTTAAAGTGGCAAGTGTGAAAGCAAAATCAACTCAATGCCAGTGTCAGATGACGTCATCTCACACCGGGGATTGACAGCCGCAACCCCTAGTGCAATCCCCAGTGGGTGCAGATGCTGGCATTGTAATTAGGCAAGTGTGAAAGGGGTAATTGCATTGTGGGATTGAAATGACCCAAGTTTTTGCATGAGTGCAGGAAGAAAAGATTAAAATGAAGGTATAAATTTTGCCATGGTAAAGTCGCAGGGGTGGGGGGGGGGGAGGGAGAGAGAGAGGAAATAAATAGCAATAGTGGGCAATTTTTAAACAGCATGGGAAAATTGGTAGCGTTATGCATGATTTATAAAGACCATGGGAAAAAAGTAATGGCAAACCTGACTTCCCAGAATGCCATGAGGCAGAGAAACCCCTCTTTGAATGCTCAATGTATACAGCCCTTTCTCTGCCGCATGGAATTCTGGGAGGGCAGGTCCACCATCGCGTCCTCCCCCCCCCCCCCACAGTATCACAGTATTTATAAATTGTACGATAGTGCTACCAACTTTCCCATGCTATATAAATTGTGCACTATAACGCTCCAAACTTTCCAACCCGGTTTAAAAGTTATCCACTATTACTATTTATTGCTCACACTTTCCCACGGTCCCTACTAAAGTTTATATAGGTCAGCACAACAACAGGAGCTGAAGGGTTCATACTGCACTGTACATAAAACTTAAATATGTTATAATTATGCATGATTAATTTTGTTCAAATATAAAATCATAATATATTGATCAGAATTTAGGGCAGGTTCACCATCATTCGATGTGTCATGACATCACCAGTAGATGGTAGAATAGTCCTAATCCTTGGGATGGCTCCTTACAAGTGTGAAAGCGTTCACTGTCCCAGTTAGGAGTAGTCAAATGTGAAAAACCAAACCCCCATTCCTATCCCAGGACACTGAACAGCCAAATTTAATGGGATGCAAGTGGGAAAGGGGGTTGAGTTAAAGCCAATGTTAATCAAGTCAAGTCACCTTTATTTATCGTTCATACCATGGCTTGCACAGTAAAGGCAAGATAGCATTTCTCCAGAACCACGGAGCAGATTTACAAAAATATGTTAAAATACTTAAGCACAAACAATTAAATATTAATACTGTAAGAGTCCCTGGTACCAAGGTACTCTATGCACATATGTTCTAGGAATTCAGGAATTTGATGGCCTTGCCTGGGGTAGGGTGGTGGGGGGGAATTGCCCAATCTGTACACAAGGGCCCAAGTGCTCCAGTACTTCCTACCAGATGGCAGAAGGGAGAACAGTTTACTTAAAGGGTGTGTGGAGTCCTTCACAATGTTTATCACCTTCCGCCTGCATCTAGTGTCGTAGATAATCTTCATGATAGGAAGAAAGCCCTCGATGATCTTTTCCGCTGACTTCACTATCCTCTGCAGGGCCTTGCGGTCTGAGGAGGTACAGCTACCAAACTAAGCAGTGATGCAGTTGCATAGGAGGCCCTTGATACATCCTCTGAAGAACGTAGTGAAGAAGGAGGGTGGGAGATGAACTTTCTTCAGCCTTCGCAGTATGTAGAGGCACTGCTGGGCTTTCTTAGCTATGGAACTGATGTTAAGGGACCAGGTGAGATTCTCTGCCAAGTGCACCTCAAGGAACAAGATATTCTTGATGACCTTAATGGTGGAGCTGTCAATGTCAATGGAGCAAAGTCCCCTGGGTCTCCTGATGTTGATAACCATCATGTCAGTGATGTACCAATACATACTGGATAAATTTGACTTAATTTCCCATCTATTGCGCAATTATAACCAAAATATTTCAACAAGTTGATGAAGTCATTGGAGATCTACTTAGAGTGGAAGAAGTTAAGTGGGAAATATTCATGAGGGCTCACGTGTGCATACAGGTTTAGTCACGGATGTTATTTCACCCATGCATTTTCTCAGGACAATACTATAATTAAAATTATTCTTATTGTTAAAATTCTTACATATTAAAGAAATTAGAAGATTTTTTAAAAAAGGAACATAGCTATTTTCCAAACAATACTAGAATCATTTATTAAAATTATATACATTTTAAAAATAGCATAAAATAAAACATTTTAAAGACTATTACAGTGTTATTACAGTACAATATTAAGCCAAACACATCAATAAAGTCCAGATTGAAAATTCGTTCATCCAGTAGCAATGGAAAAAAACAAGGATTATTGCATCAGGTGACTAACACTGCAAATTATATCAGAATATTTTCAGGAAGGTCAGAATTTATCTCAACTGAAATCACCATGTTAAATAGCTCTCGAACATTGAAACAAAACTGATGAATAATGAGAAAATTATGAGCTGCATTTCATCACAGAAAAGAGAGAGGAAAATAAGAGTTTTTTTTTTAAATACCAGGACTGGATTGCCTTGGAGGACATGCAAAGTGGTAACCTGCCTAAATGACTACCAACCAGTGGTACTCACATCCACAGTGAAGTGTTTTGAAAGGTGATGTTGAAGCATACCAGCTCCTGTCTGAGCAGTGACATGGATTCCTTCCATTATGCCTACCACAGCTTTAGGTCAACAGCAGATGCCATCTCACTGGCTCTACACAAAGCCCTGGAGGACCTGGACAGCAAAGACACATACATCAGGATGCTCTTTATCAACTACAGTTCAGCTTTCAACACCATCATCCCTCAAAACTGATCCAAGACCTGGGCCTCAATATCCCACTGTGTAATTGGTTCTTGGATTTCCTTACCTCGATACTACAATCAAAGGGAATTGGTAAGAATCTCCCCTCCATCAATAACGGAGCACCACAAGACTCATTCTTAGACCCCTGTTCCACTCGTTTCACACTTATGACTGTGTGACAATAACAGCATTTACAACTTTGCTGACTGGACTGTATAAAAGGGGGGTAATGAGTCAGCATACAGGAGGGAGATTGAAAACTTGGCTAAATGGTGTACAAACAACAACTTCTCACTCATTGTCACCTGCACATGCGATAACTTATCAGGAAAATAGGCTGTTGCAAAGTGGTTTTTAGACTGCAGGCATGTAACGGCACAATCAAGGAATTTTGCTGCTGCACAGGCAGACTAAAAAGGAATGTGCAGGAATTTTGAGTCAATTCCTGCACCGTGATTTATCCTGCAGGAGCCCCTACAACTTTTTGGAGGAAGCCTGCAGTGTAAATTGTACCAGAAAAATTTGTTGACTATCAATCACTCTACTGACGTCCAATCACCGGGACTGTTGCACTCAGGTACTTGCAGTCTAAAAAGGTGCCCAGTGTGAAAGGCCACATGGGGAGTAATTATGTTAATTTTTTCTGCGATTTTCCCAACATTTCAGTCTATAAAAACATTAATGATTAAGGATAATAACTTTCAGGTACTGTGAATTTGTGACATACGAGTAAACGTGATGAGGAAATAACTTGAGCAAAAACTTTTATTTCCTTGTTCTTTGCTGTTTCAAAATGGATCAAATGATGCATCCAAATCCTCCTTCTGCAGCAGAAGTGCTTAATTTCAGTTACTTCCATAAAGCAAGAATAAAAAAAGCATCAGGTACAATTACTTTGAAACTAATGGGTCATAGTCAAAGTACCATATGGTTTGCTGTTGTCTTTTTGGGAATGAAATCTGCCTGCATGGTCTGAACTACATGCTACAAGAGTCAACCACACTGCTGTGGCTCTGAAATACCTTCACAAACAGTTGTAAATAATACAACTGCATCGACCTTGCTGTATCATCCTGGATTCTGAATTTAAGATGATAAATGAATGGAACATCCAATCAACTCTGAAAATTGGAAACAAAAATAAAGTTTGGCAATCTCTGAAAATTCTAGGAATTTATGACAAAAACCACAGGCTGAAATGGTCATATTCCTGGAAACTTGCAAACAACAATGCACCAAACGTCTCCATCACAATACATAAAGGGTGACATAGCCTATTAATTCTTGGGCATTTGGTTTAACACAGGCATGCAAATGACCTTGAGGTTATCATCTGTGATACTCCCTCAGCTATGAAACCACTGTCTTCCACATTGATCACCTTAAAACAGCACTGTGCGTGGGGGAGATTTCTAGGTCCAATATCAGGAGTAGCAATGTTGACTGAAATGGGACAGTAATGAAGATGCAATCATGAGGCCAAGCTTGTGATGAGAAACAATCTGGGAAACTATTTAAAATTTAATAGTCTCGAAGCAACAAACAGTCCAGAAATATATTTAATCCCATCCTTACTAATCTACCAGTCACAGATGTATTTATTTGTCCATGACCATCTTGGTAGAAGAGAACATGGATCCATATGTGTTGAGACTAAATCCTATCTTAACTTTTATAATGTCTTGCTGATGTTGTTGCTTTACAAACAAATGCTTGAATATATGGATAATCTTTATCAAGGGAAATGGCCTGAAATGTTGACAATTCTATTTTTCCCCACAGATGTGACTTCACCCACTGAGATCTTCCAGCAGCTTGTTTATTGCTCCATATTACAACTTTTGCAGTCTCTTGTATGTCATTGGTCATTTCCATGGCTATTTTGTTGCCTGGTCATTTACCTCCTGCTGATTAGTCTGTTGTTTGGCAAAAGTACCATTTGCACAAGATGCAAGTGAGTTTCAAGAAGGCTGTGGTGATCCCATTTAAAGGAAGAATGACCAGAAATTATAGTATTTTATATAGTAGATGATAGTTAGAAAGTAACAAAAGCTGATGGGTACTGAAATCTCTCATACAGATCAGATTACGTGGTTATCTTGTCATTCTCAATATTCTCTGTGATTATTTCACAAATTACATTGCCATTAATTGCAATACCAATGCATCTTTGATGGTTATTTCTATTATCTCTTGTCAGTTTTGTCTGATCTAAAGTGACGATCTCTGTTAACAAAATCTGGATTTTTCATTTATACAATAGTTCAACAAATAAAATGGCTATATTTTAATAGTGGAATAGTGATAAAATAGATATCCATCAGTAAAATCCATAATCATTCAAAACTTTTTTTAAAAAAAAGCAAATATAATACTTTCCTTAAAGGAAAGAACATAATCACTCAGGCAATATCAAAGCTAAGGTTTCAAATATTTCTTTTTTTAAAAATCTGAAGGCATTTTATAATGAGTAAAACAGGTAATCAACTGGAAATTTGATTCTCCAATTTTTAGTTCTTTAGGAAAAGACAAAACTAATTCATTGTTCACAAAAGAGTGAGATCTATTCCTCACTAAATTTAAGAAAGATAAAGGAAACCTTTCGTATCTTTAAAACACTTTCTGGTGAACACCTTTTAGGAGTCATTAACAGAAGGTGCAAACATTCCCTTCCATTGGTATGTGAATGAAGTAAGTAATTTAGATTATTAGTTTAGACATATTTGCAAGCAAATTTATTTTTTAAAATAATGTTTGCTTTTTTTACATGATTAATCTTTTTCTTTTTCAATGTTTTTATGAACATTGAAATTTCACATCCAAAAATAGAGTACAGGTGGATATACAGTATGTTAAAATTCAAAAAGATACATTACTCTTAAATTACATCATTTCATTTTTCAATGTTCTCCACATTTTAATCAAACAGATTATATTGTATTGATATTTTATTAAAAAAAGGAAAAATCAAAACCCACCACCAAGAAAGAAGCTGTTTGGCAAAAAAAGACAGAATTTTTAACAGAGTAATACATTACCACCTCATTAATCAACAGTTCTACCTTCATAACAAATCAAAGATTATAAAAGTATGGGGGTGGTAAGTAGTTTTAATGGCAGATGTTATAAGGGGTTGCGATTTGTTGGAGTATTTTGTGTTACTTTTGGGTATTTTTTCCCCTTTTTCTTCTTGTGTTGAATTTTTTTTTTCTTATGTCCTTTTTGGGTTTGTGGTTTTTGTTTTATCTTCCCAGGATTTGTCATGGGCTGGCATACTGGGGCTGATGGCTGAATGATAAAGGTTGGACAAATGATGGGCACGGGGTTGTGGAGGTATGGGGAAAACACAAGCCTTAGAATCTCTGAGGCAATAGCTAAAAGTATGAAGTATGTTAGATTTAACATTAATGGCTTGAATGGGAAAGTGAAGAGAAAAAGAGTCTTGGCCCACATTTTAAAAAATGGGAGAAGATCTGGCCTTTCTCCAAGAAACATATTTAATGGAGCGGGAACACCAAAAACTAAAAAAGGGGATGGGTGGGCTAGGTAATAGCCTCCTCGTTCAGCTCAAATGCAGGGAAGGTGGAAATTCTAATAATGAAGTGTGTTCCAGTGAGAATGCAGAATGTGATTACAGACAGAACAGGAAGATTTGTAATTGTGCACTTTCAAATATATTCAGAATCCTGGACCTTAGTAAACATGTACACCCCTAACTTTGATGACAAAAAGTTCATACAGGACATTTTCCTGGGATTGGCAGAGGGAAAGGAAAACATTCTGGTTGGGGGAGATTTTAATTTTTGTCTGGATCCTGTCTTAGATAAATCAATAAAGAAAATTACCAAAACAAAGGCTATGAGGGCTACCATTGACAGTAAGAAGGAGCTGGACTTGATAGACATGTGGAAGCAGAAGCATCCAAGGGAGAGGGATTATTTCTTCTTCTCAAAACTCATGACTCCAACTCGAGAATAGATTTTTTTCTCAGCTTCAGCCCATGTACAGGGTAGGATCATGGAGGCTGAGTACACAGCGAGACTTCTTTCAGAACATTCACCCCTGACATTAACAATAGAAATGCCAGATAAGCAGGAGACAGTATTCAGATGGGGCCTTAATACGTTGCTGTTAAAGAAGCTGGAGTATTGTAGTTACATAACAGTGCAGATAGACATATTCTGAGAGACCAAATGAACCTCTACTCCAGATAAATTCCTCCTATGGGATATGCTCAAAGCATATTTGAGAGGTCAAATAATTGGATGGACCAAAACAATTAATAAATATGTTAGGGAGGTGTACGAATTAGAACAGGAAATTACTCGTCTAGAAAAGGATTTTTTTTAAAAATATGGTTCAGAGGACCATTACAAAAAATAAAGATACTATGAATTGGGAGAGAAAGCCCACAAAGTATTTTCTTGGCATTTGAGGACAAAACAGTTTTCTTGGCATTTGAGGACAAAACAGGCCTCAAGAATGATCAATGCAGTACCAACTGGGAATGGCAGGATCACCCATAAACCAAAAGAGATTAATGAGACCTTCAGGGAATTCTGAGGGTTTATATAAATCAGAATTTATAGGGAGGTCCAATAAAGCCAATGGGTTCCTATCTAAATTCAAAATACCAAATTTACACCCACAAGTACAGGAAGGCCAAGATCTTCCTTACATGGAAGAGAATGGGAAAGCAGGGGAGGATGCATTTCCACCTGAGTTTTATAAGGAATTTAAAGATTTATTGATGCCTCTTTAAATGGAGGTGGTCGACCAAGCAATGGAGACCGATACCCTCCTGGAATCTTTTTTGACAGCAATCATTAAGATGATCCTTAAGAAAGACAAGATTCCGCGAACACCATCTTCTTATAGACCATTTCACTATCAAACACGGATTATAAGATACTTGCCAAAGTCCTGGCAAATAGATTGGTGAAACATTTGCCGAAACAAATTAATAAAGATCAACAGGGCTTTGTGAAAAAAAGACAAGTTGCAGATAACATTGGTAGACTGTTCAGTATAATGCATTTGCCACAAACCAGAAACAAGAGGGGCCTAGCTGTGGCCCTGGATGCAGAAAAGGAATTTGACAGATTGGAGTGGGACTTTTTATTTAAAGTGCTAGAAAAGTTGGGGTTAGGGCCAACTTTTATCAATTGGATAAGAGTGCTGTACCATGCGCCCAAGGCTAAAGTTGTGACCAACGGACAAATTTTTTCAACTTTCCCACTGACAAGATCAAGTAGTCAAGGGTGCCCGCTATCTCCAGCCCTGTTCGTATGAGCTATGGACCCACTAACCAAAGCCATTCGCCAGGATCCAGACATCAAGGGTTTTAGAGCAGGCCAGGAAGAACATAAAATCAATTTATTTCCCAATGACATACTGATATGTCTGATAGACCCAGCAAACTCGTTGTTCAAACTGCATTCTACTCTGGAAGACTATGGGAAGCTCTCCAGCTATAAGGTCAATTGGGACAAGAATGAAACCATGCCATTTACTAAGGGGGATTACAGTCAATATCAAGAAAACAGTTATTTCAAGTGGCCACAAAACAGGATCAAATATCTAGGAGTCAGAATAGACAATAAATTGAATAATTAATATACACTAAATTGTACTCCTTTGCTTGGGAGAATTGAGGAGGACTTAAATAGATGGTTGTCCCTGTCCATAACTTTAGTGGGCAGAGTCAACTGTGTTAAAATGAACATGTTGCTGAGATTTAAGTATCTTTTCCAGACCCTGCCCATGGCATTGCCCCAGGGATTCTTCCAAAATTTTCCCTCATGATTAAGAACATTTTTATGTAATGGAAATGTAGCCAGAGTCTCCATTGAAAAATTGACCTGGGATTACAGTCTGGGCAGATTACAAATGCAAGACTTCAAGAAATACTATTGGGCAGCCCAGTCGAGATACATCGCCTCACTCTTTGAATGGGGAAGTGCACCATCTGTCCAAATTTCAAATCCAGTTTGTAATTATCACAAATTGATCTGCACAAGCTAGGTGAGATGGTAGCAGAGAACTTCATTTATACATGGAACGGTAAATAGTTTCTGGGAAAATAGGCAGCCCTATACTAAAACAAATCATCTTAATTTGCATTAAAATTAACCAATATCTAGGAATCAAAGGGGGGGGGGGGTGCTGTCTCCAAAAACACGCCCAACTCCAAATAGATCAATACCATTGACAGTAGGTTACAAGATCCTGGACACCTGGCGTCATAATGGCAACAGGTGTGTATAGGACTGTTACAAGTGGGGGCAGCTAATGTCATTTGAACAACTCAGGCATAAATATGATTTATGAAATAGGATGTTTTACTGCAACCTTCAGATAAGATCTTTACTGCAGGAAAAATTAGGTTTGTCTATGGCCCTACCAATGTAAAGCAACAAAGAGGCCATGATTCGAAGGGGGAACACACTGAAGTTCATCTCGCCAATGTATTTCTTGCTCCAAGCAGAAGGCCTTCACAAATCAAGGCAGAGGTGGGAGTCGGACCAAGGAATAACAATTGATGAGTGGAGCTGGTCTTACCTGTGTCGGATCAGCATAGCTATAATTGTTAATGTGCAGTACAGGCTGGTACAATACAATTTTCTACACCAGCTGTACTTGACACCGCAAAAATTGAACAAATCTAAACCAGAATACTTCTGGGTGGAACTAGGCCAAATCCTAGAAAAAATTATAGGTAAAGAATTTTCACAGGTCCCAGAGTTGTTCCTGTTAGGAAACATAATGGACATAAGACTTACAATTAATCTGTCCAGATTTCAAATCCAATTTGTAATTATCACATTGGCAATGGCCAGTAAGTACCTGGAAATCCAACTCCTGTCTGAGCATTATTCGCTGGAACACAGAAATGCAAAGCTGTGTTCCCCTCGAGAAAATTACTTACAACTTAAGAAAAAAAGTATAACACTTTTTTGAAAAGTTGGCAACCATTCTTAAATTCCATAGGAGCACAATTATAGTGTGGACCATTGGGCTTCACTCAGTCAGAGTGGGAAGGAGGTGGGGGGAGGGTTCCAATCCATCCCACACAGGAAAAGTCAAGAGAAGAAAACAGCCTGAGCGCTGGCCGCCGTGTCATGACAAACCCATAAAATCCTGATATACGTCTTATACCTTTGATATGAATGTCTTGAATGGTGTGGTTAGTTAAGTGCTAAATGTTGAGGGTGGGGGTAGGGAGGGAGGGGAACTGAAAGAGCTTGAACTCTGCAGAAAACTTTGTATAAAACTGATAACTGTAAACTGTAGTCAATGCTGATACTGTTAACATTGACACTGATAACGTTGATAACTGTTTGAGTTCACACCCTATTATTAATAATAGGATTGCCAAATAAGCAGGATACAGTAAATAGGTGGCATCTCAATACATGGCTGTTAAAGAACTGGGAGTTTTGTAATTTTATAAGTGCGCAGATAGATATGTTCTGCAAGACGAACTGTGCCTCTACTCCAGATAAATTTCTTGTATGGGATACTCTCAAGGAAAACTGTTGAGGCCAGATAATTGGGTACACTATAACAGTTAGAAATGAATATACGAGGGAGGTAGATGAATTAGAACAGCAAATTACTTGTCTAGAAAATGACTTACAAAAATCAGGTTCACAGGGCTCTAACAAGTAAGAAATTTAAAAAGACAAGGATCCACAAATGCCATTTTCTTATAGACCTATTTCTCTATTAAACACAGATTATAAAATACTGGCCAGAACCCTGGCAAATAGATAGGCAAAACATTTGCCAAAGCTTGTACCGGCCACGGCTCAGGCCAACACTGGAAATGGCCATCGAACATGGCGAACAGCAAGAACTTGCATGGACTGAGACACCAGTTTCCATCGACTGCCAGTGGAATGGCGACACTCGCCAACCACTGATGTCAGATCATAGGGGGCCCTATCAGGGCCCTGATGCTGGAACCAACCAATCGGTTGCCGGCCTGATCAAGCCACGCCCCAGCCAGAGCTTTCCCTGAATACACTCAGTTTTGAATACACTTTACTCGCATGCGCGTCTTCTTCCCTCCACAAGTTTCGAGCTACATCCCAGGAGCTATAACCTGGGTGTAGCAGTAGTGACCCTGCTACAAGTTAATAATAAGGACCAAGCAGGCTTTGTAAAGAAAAGACAGGCAGCGGATAACATTGGCAGATTATTGAGTATCATGCATTTGGCACAAAACAAAAATGAGAGGGACTTAGCTGTGCCCCTAGATGCAGAAAAGGGATGTGACAGGTTAGAGTGGGATTTTTTTTTTTTAAATGCTGGGAAATTTGCGGCTAGGTCCAACTTTTATAAATTGGATGAAAGATGCACCCAAGGCTAAATTTGTGACTAATGGACAAATTTCTCCAGCCTTCCCACTGACTAGATCGTATCTCCAGCTCTGTTTGTACAAGCCACGGAGCCATTAGCTGAGGCCATTTGCCAGGATCCAGATATTAAAGGCTTCAGAACAGGCCAGGAAGAACATAAAATGAATTTATTTGCCGATGATGTTCTGATATATCTGACAGACCCGGCAAGCTTGTTGCCCAAGCTGCACTCCACTCTGGAGGACTATGGGGAGATCTCCAGGTTTAAGATCAATTGGGATAAATGTGAAATCATACCACTTACAAAGGAGGTTAACAGCCAATATCAAGAAAATAGTCAACTAAAGTGGCTGCAAAATGGAATCAAATATCTTGGAGTTAGAAAAGATAATAATTTGAATAATTTATCGAAGTTAAATTACCTTTCCTCCCTTTGCTTGGGAAAATTGTTGAGGATCTAAATAGATGGATGTCCCTGCCCATGACATTAGTGGGCAGAGTTAACTATATTACGATGAATGTGTACCGCTGCCATGGGATTCTTCAAAAATTTACTTGCGGGAGTGAGAAGATTCCTATGGAATGGAAAGGTAGCCAGGGTCTCTGGAAAAATTGATCTGGGAATATACTCTTGGTGGATTGCGAATGCCAGACTTTAAAAAATACTATTGGGCAGCCCAGTCGAGATATATCGCCTTCCTCTTCGAGGGGGAAGGTGTACCATCCTGGGCACAAATTGACCTGCATGTGATAAGTGAGCAGGTTGCAGAGCATTTTATTTATAAATGGGATGCTAAATTCCTATTAGAAAAGAAAGGCAGCCCCATAATTCTCATTTGGAATAAAATTAACAAATATGTAGGAACCTAGTGGGGCTGCCTCTAAAAACGCCCGACTCCAAATAGATTAATACCATTGATGGTGGGTAACAAGATCTTGGACACCTGGCATCATAATGGCATCAGGTGCACAGAGGACTGTTACAAGCAGGGACGGTTAATGTTTGAGCAACTTAGGAATAAGTATAACTTTATCAAATAAGATGCTTCACTGCCTCCTTCAGATAAGATCTTTTCTACAGGACAAATTAGATCCAACTAGAGTGCAGTGACAAAGAGGGCATGAATCAAAGAGGGAGCACACGGAAGTTCATCTCTCCAATGTATTTCGTGCTCCGTGGAAGGACCTAAACTAGGCTTTCACAAATCAAAGCAGAAGTGGGAGTGGGACCTAGGAATAACAATTGATGGGCGGTGCTGGTCCGACTTGTGTAGCATCAGCATGACTGCAACCGTTAATGCACAGTACAGGCTGGTACAATATACTTTTCTACACCCGCAGTACATGACGCTGCAAAAATTGAACAGATCTAAACCTGAATTATCAGACCTATGATAATTTTAGATAAGGCATTGTAACAGGAACTTTTGTGTGCACAAGCTGGATACGTACTAAAGTGAGACCCTTCTGGGTGGAACTAGGCCAAATCCTAGAAAAAAATTATAGGTGAAGATTTCCCACAGGACCCAGAGTTGTTCCTGTTAGGAAACATAATGGACATAAGACTTACAATTAAGCTGTCCAAATTTCAAATTCAATTTGTTATAACCCTAACCCTTAACCCTAACCCCTGGAGAAAATCACCTACAACCTAAGGAAACAATATAGTACATTTTAAAGGTGTGGCAACCCTACTTAAACTACTTAGGGGCATAATTGTAGCATGGATCTCTGTGGCTCTTCACCCTACCCTACCCTCCTAATCCACCCCTCAACTGGTGGACTGGTGGGGAGTGGAGGGGATCCATCCCATTCTAACCAGGGAAAGCCACGTAAAAAGGAAGGCAGCCTATGCGCTGACTACCACGACATGACAAACCCATAATCCCTCAAATATAAGTTTCATACCTTTGTGTGAGTGTTTTGGTTATTGTGTGCAAGTATAATTAGTCTGGTGTTAAGTATTCAATGTTGTGGGGGGGAGGGGATAAAAAGAACTTAAACTCTAAGAGATGATTGTATGGAATTAACAAGTATGAAATGTAAATAAAAACTGCTAATATTGTTGATAATGATATTAATGATATTGACAATTGTTGGAGTTTGAGCGGAAAAACTATAAATAAAATATTCAAAAAATTGTTTGAGTTTAAGTTTGGAAAATCACAAATAAAATATTTTTTAAATTATTAAAATAACTTAAAAAGGGTCCCCACAGTGTTTAAAAATTTAAATCAGAAATTAAGCATCAAATCTTCTCTAAATTTAAACATGATGTCACATAAGGTTTTTTTAAATTCCAATAACACATATTCACCCAACCAACTTCAGATACAAAATAAGGAACAAATACAATTTACAGTACGAATATAATATATAAAAATACTGGAGGAACTCAGTACGTCATGCAGCATCCCTGGAAAGCAATAGGCAGTCAAGGTTTCAGGATGGAAACCTTCATCAGGAATTCTATTGCTTTCCAGTAATTTTGTGTTTTGTACTTGTCTCCAGAATCAGCAGACTTCTTGTTTACCAACAAATAACACTTAACCAAGTTTTCATATTCCTCCATATTTTACCAAAGCTCTTGATCATTTCTTAAAAAAAGTCACATAACCAATCAGATGGGTTGAAAAAGGTTTCATTGTGTCACAAAACTAAGTAATTTTCAAGATTTATCTTTTTTATCTACCTTTTGAAAATGTTTTTATAAAATAAGATGATCGGAAATGGGCAACACAAGATTTCAACGCTAACAGTATGATACAAATGAAATGATCTTAAATCTTATACAAATTCCAAAGGGTTATTAAATGACCAATGTTTGCCCAACTACAGTAAGATATACTAAAGTGAAATGCACCTTTTGATGGGTCCAGATCCTGTAGATGAATTGTATTATTTATTTCTTCTGTTGCATGTTCCACTGAAAGCAGACCGAAACGTCTCATTTTTAAAAGCTTCGGAACACCATCACGATCCTTTGACTCAACATCCAAAAGCACTTCCCCAGATAGAGCAGCAGGAACTGCTCGCTTCAAAAAATCCATTGCTCACATTTGAAGTCTCTCAATATAAATGCAGCAGCTTAAATGCCTTAGCCATACATTGAGTGCATACTCAAAACAGCCTTAATACTGTACACAAAGGTGGATTATTTGCATTGAATTTCACAATGATGTAATTGGGGAATTGGGAGGTGCCCAAAAGCTGCAAATCAACATGCAGCTATCAAGTTTTGAGATACATGCTTGCCTTGCAAATTGATTAAAAAGTGCACGAAACGACAAAAGTTTGAAGGTACACTTTTGAATAAAAATATTAATTTTATAGACATAGCAGAATCCACTTTGACAATGGATTTTAAAAAACTGAAAATGTATGTTATTAATTTGAACATCAGGTATTATGCAGTTAGGAGTGACATGAACTTGGCTTCTGCTTTATCAATTTCCAAACCTCCTGCACTCAGACTCATTCTCAGTGGGTGCAACCTCATATTTCCAATATCTCTGTTCACTAGAGATAACGTGCATCACTTTGAATGCTTTGTAAACAAAGTGCATCAACATTTATGGTTCAAACCATTTACTTTTACTCAAAATTACACCAAACCAGCAGAACTATTTATGACAGAAAGTAAAAATGAAAAATAAACTGCAGATGCTTCAAGTCTACAGTACAAGGAGATGTAAATATTCAGTAGGTTGGGTTACATCTTCAACCTGAAACATTAGCTGTTTCTCTTCCAACAAATGCAACCTGACCTGCTGAGTACTTTCAGCATTTTTGTGTTTTTATTCAGGACAAGAAATTAATACTGCAACAGGTTGGTGGAGTAATTATGATTTGTTTAAAAGGACAAATAGCATTATATAGAATATTAAAAGGCCCTCTTCGGCAACAAAAACATGGTTATAAAATTAAACAAGAAAGTCTGCATATGCTGTGACTGTAGTTTAATACTGTGATGGATTATATATATTTTATATAAATATGTCTTTAAAATAGATTGTGGGGTTTAGTGTGCAGGTCACTTCACAAACAGAAACACTTCACAGAAGAGATCTCATTTAAAATGCAAGAGCTTTACTGAAAGTGAGACAATGAGGCACCAAGTGACTTTGCAAAAACAATAAAACTATTTTAAAAAGCAGGTGCAAATAAACAGTCCAGGCTTAAAGTGCTGATAAGACCTTTCAGGGATTGGATTAGGCCTGCAAGAGGTTCTAGTTCTTACAAGCAGAGAGAGAGAGGAAAAAAACAAACATAATTTCTCTTTGGGAGAGAAAGGGAGAGAGTTCAGCAGCAGCAGCTGGGGCTGGAACATGGCAAGGCTGTTGAAACCCCATTTTGAAGAAGGGTTGTGAGTTCTGAGTTCAGCCTGGTGAAAACCCTTGTAGTCCTTACAAGAGGAAATGACTGACTAGAGTGTTTCTCCTGAAATAAGGGTCTCCTGGAAGAGGTTATCATTTGGAAGACCCATGATGAGGCAAGTTTCTGCAGCAAGACGCCAAAATGATTGGTTGGAGTAAATCAATTTGTGTGTGTCCAACAAGCAACAAATTTCTCTCTGAAATCAAAAAGAACCTTCCTGAGCAATAACTATTTACTGGTAAGCAGCAGAGCTTGGTGAAAATTCTAAATGTTAAATTCTGTGCACAGTATAAGAATTGCTTGATACTGGTGAACTTGGAAGATGAGAAGTGAGATCAGACTGTTACCGTGGGGAAGTATGTTTTGATTAATTGCCAGATTTATTCTGAAATGTGGACACATGAATATTTGTGCACCAAATGTAGATGAAGATTTTATAAAGAATACTTCTTTTTATTTTTGGCAGAAGCGCAGAAAAAACTTTTAATAGGAAGTAATTTTAATTGTTGTCTTGATCCATTTTTGGATAAATCAACTAAAACAGTAATAAGAGCTAAAGCGGCAAAGGCTTTATTAAGTTTTATGAAGCAATTAAATTCAGATATTTGGTGAAAGTTGAATCCTAGAGAAAGAGATTATTCTTTTTATTCTCATAGGCATGACTCTTATTTGAGAATAGATTTTTTTTTATTATCAGCACAAAGGAAGGATTAGTAAAGTTGAGTATAAAGCAAGAATATTTTCTGATCATACACCACTTTTATTGATACTTTTAATCTTAGAGGAAAAAAAAATACCATACATGGAGGTTTAATACTACATTATTAAAAAGGGTAGATTTTTGTGATTTTATAAGAAAACAAATTCAATTATTTTTAGAAATGAATTTTAATTCAATAGATAATAAATGTATTATTTGGGATGTGTTAAAAGCATATATAAGAGATCAAATAATAAGTTACTGAGCTAAAATTAACACGGAATATATAAAAGACAAATCAATGAGAACAGGACACAGGTAAATTAGAAAAAGATTAACAAAATAATCTTTCTGAAAAAATAAAAAGCAATTAATTAATAAAACACTTCTATTTAACACTATTCAGACATATAGAACAGAAAAAAATAATTCAAAGAAACAAACAGATATTATGAATTAGGAGAAAGAGCTCAAAGTTTTAGCATGGCAATTTAAAAATAGAACAGTCACCTAGAGTAATTAATGCAGTTAAAAAATCTTCAGGGACTATTACATATAAACCACAAGAAATAAATGATGTATTTAAGGAATTTTATTCCGAATTATATCATTCAGAATTGGTCCATGATGAAAATAAGATTGACAATGTTTTATCCCAAATTACTTTATTTAGTTTGAATGATAGGGCGCAGAAAGATTTGAATGTAGAATTTATGGCAAGGGAAATTAGTGAGGTAATGAGTTCATTGAAAAATAACAAATCACCAGGAGAGGACAGATTTCCTGCAGAATTTTATAAGAAATTTGAAGATCTTTTAATACCTCCATTTAAGGAGGTGTTAAATTATGATATCAAAGTATATACTCTGCCGGAATCCTTTCTAATTGTAATTATTACAGTAATTCCAAAAAATGAGTGAGGTCCAATGAAACCAGCATCTTACAGACCAATTTCATTATTAAGTGTTGATTATAAAATATTAGCAAATAGATTGGCAAAGTATTTACCAAAATTAATACATATGTATCAAACTGGATTTGTTAAGGATCAGAAATCTGCTGATAATGTATGGAGGCCTCTTAGTTTGATACATCTGGTTCAAAAAAAAGCAAACCTGAGTGTGGCAGTGACTTTGGATGCTGAAAATGCATTTAAAAGATTAGAATGGAATTTCCTCTAAAGTTTTAGAGAAATGTAGATTGAGTTCAATGTTTATAGATTAGGTTAAAATGTTGTATAAAAAATATATTGCAAAGGTAGTGACAAATAGATAGATTTCAACATACTTTGAATTAACGAGATCAAGTAGACAAGGTTGCTCATTATCACCAGCTTTATTTGTTTTAGCAATAGAACCATTAGCTGAATTATTAAAACAAGATTCAAAGATTGTGGGTATTAAGGTGAAGCAAGAAGAATATAAATTTATTTTCAGATGATGTTTTATTTAACAGATCCCTTAAATTCTTTGCAATAACTTAAAATTAGAAAAAAAGAAAATACAGACAAATCAAAATTAATTAATTAATTAATTAATTGGTTGAGAAGTTAAATTATGAGTTTAGATAATGGAGATTATGAGAAATGTAAGGAAGTAATTGAATCTAAATGGCCAGATTTTAGAATAAAATATTTACGTATTCGTGCACAATCAGATTTGACAAAATTATTTAAATTAAAATATTTATCTTAATTAAAGAAAATAAAAGAGGATTTGGGAAAAAAGAAATATGTTGCCTATTTCTTTGATGGGTAGAGTAAATTGTGTTAAGATTAATGTTTTTCTTCAAATACAAAATTTATTTCAATCAATTCCAATTTGAATTCCTCAAAAAATTTTAAGGAATTAAATGCTTGTGTTAGAACATTTTTATGGAATGGGAAAATTACAAGGGTTTCTTTGGAGAAATTGTTGTGGAAATATGATTTAGGAGATATACAGCTCCCCAATTTTATGAATTATTATAAAGCAGCACAGTTGTGATTTATTAATGTAATGTATGATTTAAATAATATTCCTGAATGGAACTTGATAAAATAGGAGAAACTGATACACAACATTTTATTTATAAATGGAATGCAAGATTATTAACAGCAAATAGAGAAACGCCCATGCTAAAACATTTAATTGAACTTTGGAATAAAATTGATAAAGAGATTGGAGTAAGAGATTTAATGTCTGAAAGAATACCTTTATTTCAAAATATACTTATTCCATTTTCTATGGAAAATATTTTTTTTTAATTTGGGAAAATTGTATTAAGAAAATTAAAAGTTGTTTTGAAGCCGGGAAATTTATAACTTTCAGTAGAATGAAGGAAAAGTTTAAAATGTTGTTATTGTCAAATTAAGAAATTTTATTTTGCAAAATTCTTGATCAAGATTTGGTATTACAAGTGGTGATAGAAGTAAAATTATTATGAAGTACTAGGGATGTAAAGAAATTTATTTCAGAGGTATAAATTATTGCAAAAGGGTCAAAAAAAAGGAGTTCATAAGTCAAGACATAATTAGGAGGTAGATTTAAATAAGCAAGTAGATGGATTCAATATGTCGAAAGAGAATGCAAAGTACAATAAATGAGAGATATCGGTTAGTTCAGTGTAATTTTATTCATCAGTTATATTTAACACTGCAAAAGTTACATTATATGAAATATACTTATTCTGATTTATGTTTTAGATGTGCACAAGAAGTCGGTACACTTTTTGCATTCAACTTTATCAGAGTTTGACAATTAAACCTTTTTTGGCTTGAAATGGGTAATTTATTAGAACATATAATTGGAGTAAAATTCCCAAAGGATCCTATGTTAATTTTACTGGGAGCTATTAGAGAAATTAAAGCTAAATTAATATTGAATATGTATCAGTAAAATTTGTTCAAATTGCTTTGGCAATAGCTATAAAATGTATTGCTATAACTTGGAAATCTGATATTGATTTGGGAATGGATCGATGGCATGTAGAAGTTCAAAGTTGTATTTCACTTGAGAAAATTACTTATAATTTAAGAGATAAATATCATATATTTTTGAAAATATGGAGCCCATATTTACAAACTATTGGATTTAAAATTTAAATGAATCTCGAACATGCCCTTTCTATTATACATCTCTATAAATATTTATATATTTAAAAGTATCAGAAAGTGAAGTACTCTTGTTGTGGTTTTCATGTCTCTCTTTTTCTTTTTTTAAGTTAAAAGGGGTTGGGGGATTAATAGGAAGTTTTTCTTTCTTTTGTTTTTCTTTACTCTCTTTTTCTCCTTTTTATAAAATACCACATGTTTTTGGATTTAGTTTGAAATATTGTAATATGTTTGCTAAGTGGTTTTATTTTTTTTAAAGTGAGAATGAACCCTCACAAGGCATCAGGCCCTGATGGCATACCTGGCCAGGTACTGAAGATCTGCGCCAACCAACTAACCAAAGTTCTCATGGACATTTTCAAACTCTCATTGTGGAAGTGAGAGGTTCCCACCTGCTTCAAAAGGGCATCAATCATCCGGTACCCAAGAATTACCACCAATTAGCACTAACTTCTACTGTGATTAAGTGCTTTGAATTAACACGTACCTAAGATAATGCACCCACTGCAATTCACCCATCATCACAATCGTTCTACATCAGATCCAATATCACTGGCTCTCCACTCAGCTCTGGATCACCTCAAGAACAGCAATTCATACATACAACTGCTCTTCATAGATTACAGCTCTGCCTTCAGTACGATTATTCCCTCAGTGCTGCTCAAAAAGCTATAAACTCTAGGCCTCTGTATTCTGCAACTGGATCCTTGAATTTGTAAACGAAGACCACAGTCAATACGAATTGGAAACAACATCTCCTCCTCAGTGATTATCAACACAGGCACACCCCAAGGATGTGTGCATAGCTCACTGCTCTACTCATAATAAACATGACTGTCTGGCAAGGCACAATTCCAATGCCATCTATAAGTTTGCCAATGACACCACAGTTGTCAGCAGAATCACAAACGGCAATGACAAAGTGTACAGGAGGGAGTTAGGTTAGCTTGTTGAATGGTGTAACGAAGAAAACCTTACGCTCAATGTCAGCAGAACCAAGGAGATGACTGTAGACTTCAGGAAGAAGTCAGAGGAATAGACACAGTCCTCACCAAGGGCTCAGTAATGGAGACGGTCAAGAACTTCAAATTCCTGGGTGTCAACGTCTCCGAGGATCAGTCCTGGAGCCTCCACATTGATGCAATCACGAAGAAGGCTCGCCAGCAGCAATACTTTGTGAGGTGTCTGAGAAGATACAGTATGTCACTGAAGACTCTCGTAAACTTATACACGTATATCTTGGAGAGCATTCTGGCTGGTTGCATCACTGCCTGATATGGAGGCACCAACTCTCAAGACAAGAATAAACTCCAGTGCGTTGTTAACTCGGCTTGTGACATCACAGGCACCAAATTTCCCTCCAGCGAGGACATCTACATGAGGTGGTGCTTTAAAAAAGCAGTCTCAATCCTCAGAGACCCCCCACCACCCAGAATATGCCCTCTTCACTTTCTACCATTGGGCAAAAGGTACAGGAACCTAAAGACAAGCACTCAGCAGCACAAGGACAGCTTTACCCCACTGCCAATAATTTGATTTATGAAGGACAATATGCCTAAAGCTCTCTTTTCAACCATATCCACCTGTGGTAACACTTTCAGGGAATTATTTATCTGTATTCCCAGGTCCCTCTGTTCTACTGCACTCCTCAGGACCGTACCATTCACTGTGGATGTCCTTTCTTGGTTTGTCCTTCCATAATGCAACAGCTCACACTTGTCTGCATTAAATTCCATCTGTCATTTATCAGCCCATTTTACCAGCTGGTCCAAATCTCTCTGCAAGCTTTGAAAACATTCTTCGCTGTCCGCAACACCGCCAAACGGCAGTGTGTTCTGCAAACTTACTGATCTAATTTACCACATTTTCATCCAGATTATTGATATAGATGACAAATAACAATGGTCCCAGCACCGATCTCTGAGGCACAGCACTTGTCACAGGCCTCCAGTCTGACAAGTAAGCGTCCACCACTACTCTCTGGCTTCTCTCGTCCAGCCATTGTCGTATCCAGTTCACTACTTCACCATGAATACCTAGTGTCTAAACCTTCCTGACTAATATCCTATGCGGGACCTTGTCAAAGGCATTACTAAAGTCCATGAAGACAACATCCATAGCCTTTCCTTCATCAATTTTTCTGGTAACCTCCTTGAAAAACTCTAAGAATGGTTAAATATAACCTACCACACGCAAAACTATGTTGACTATCCCTAATCAGTTTCTGGTTATCCAAAAAATTGTATACCCGATCTTTTAAAACTCTTTCCAATATTGACCTATCATTGAATTCAGGCTCACTGGACTATAATTTCCAGAGTTATCTTTGGAGCCTTTCATGAAACAATGGAACAATGCGAGCTGCCTTCCAATCCTCTGGCACCACACCCGTGGCTAAGGACATTTTAAAGATTTCTGATAGAGCACCTGAAATTTCTATACTAGCTTCCCTCAAGGACTGAGGAAATATATTTTCAGGCCCTGGGGATTTATCCACCCTTATTAGATTGAAGACAGCAAGCACTTCCTCCTCTTTAATCTGTATAGGTTCCATTATCTCATTGCTTGGTTCCCTTACTTCCCATGACTCTGTGTCCTTTTCCTGAGTGAATACTGATTTTAAAAAACTTTTAATAACTCCCCCACCTCTTTTGGAACCATACAAAGCCGACCACTCTGATCTGCAAAGGGACCAATTTTGTCCCTTGCTATCCTTTTGCTCTTATACACCTGTATGATTTTCTTTCACAATGTCTGCGAGTGCATAGAGGACTGTTACGAGCAGGGGCAATTAATGTCATTTGAGCAGCAAAAAAATAAATATGCTTTGCCAAAACAGGCATTCCACAGCTATCTTCAAATAAGGTCTTTTCTACATGACATATTGGGTCCAAGTATGGCCCTACCTCGATGCAGTAACATAGAGTCCTTGATTCAAAGGAGGAGCGGTAAGAAACTTATTTCAGCAATGTATTGACTGATCCAGTCAGAGGGATCCAAACTGGGCCTTCATAGGTCGAGAGAAAGTTGGGAGTCAGACTTGGGCATTGCAATTGATGATAGATGCTGGTCCGACTTGTGCCGGGAAAGCATGAAAGCAAGGTACAGGCTGGTCCAGTATAATGTTTTGCACCAGTTGTATCTAACACCACAGAAAATAAGCAGATCAAAACCAGAACTCTCGGACCAATGCTTCATGTACCAAGGTGAAGCCCTTTTGGGTAGATCTATAGGCCAAGTCCTGGAGAAAATCATAGGCAAGCAATTCCCACAGGACCCAAAGTTGTTCCTACTGGGAAATATAATGGACATAAGGCTTAGAATGAAGCTGTCCATATTTCAAATCCAATTTAGTTTAATCGCATTGGCAGTGGCCAGGTACATTGTGGTGACTTGGAAGTCTGACTCTAGTCTTAGAATGGAACGATGGAACAAGAAAATGCAAAGCTGCATTCCCCTGGAGAAAACAACTTATAATGTGAGAAACAAATACAGTACCTTTCGAAAGATCTGGCAGCCATACATGCACTACATAGGTGCATGCCGGTGATTGGTTTCCCAGTTCCTTGCTGTGGCTTCCTCTCCCTCGCACTGATCCCGATCAAGGAAAGTCAGGAATGAGTATCAGCCCAGAGGCTGGCCATTGAGCTGCGACAATCCCTGCCCCTTCTTATTTATTTTCTTGGTGTTAAAGTTTTGTTGTTGATGGTCGAAGTTTGAGTGAGTCGTCTTGTTTTATGTGTTGGGGGAGGGGGGGTTGGTAGAGACATGGGCTTGTATATATAGTCATAAAGAAAATGAATATATGTATATTTGAACCTGAACAGCCATTGTTGGCATGACACTACTGTGAAAATTTAAATAAAATATTGAAAAAAAAGATCACTGGACCAAAATGTTCCCCGACACATACCTATCCTGTCTCGATCCCCAATACAAGATCCAGTATTCTGCCCACTCTGGTTGGTACCTCTATGTATTGATTTGGAAAACTTTCCTGAACATATTTGACAAACTCCAAGCCATCCAGCGCTTTTACAATATGTGTGGAAAATTAAAATCCCCAACTATCACAACCTTATGTTTCCTGCAATTGTCTGCTATCTCTCTCCAGATTTGCTCCTCCAATTCTCATTGACTTTTGGGTGGACTATAATACAACCCCATGTCATACCTTTCCCATTCCTCAGCCCTCTTGTCTGTCCTGCCTGAGCATAGCTGTGATATTTTCCCTGAGAAGCAATACCATTCCTCCCCCTTTCATCCCCTTCCCCATTCTATTGTGTCAAAAGCAACAGAAGCCTGGAACATTGAGTCCTACCCCTCCTGCAACCAAGTTTCACTAATGGCCATAATGTCATAATTCCACAACACAATCCACACTCTAAACTCATCTGCCTTTTCTACAATACTCCTTGTACTGAATAGAACCCAATGACTTCCAACAGTGCAAGTAATTTTCTCATCATCTTTTCCCTCCTCAACTCCTCTATCTGCTCTGGCAATTCCTCTATTTACTCTAGAAACTCTTCTATCTGCTACATCTCTTCAAACCCTGTCTACTCCTTTCTCCCACTTCCTCCATCTTTTTCACATCTGCTTCCAGGACAAGGTCATCTTTGCCAGATTATCTGAGATGATCTCCTTCTTCAAAAAAATCTGGTTTCCCCTATACCATCATCAACTCGGCCCTCATCCACATATCCACCATTACCTGCACATTTGCCCTGGCTCCTTCCACCCACATGTGCAACAAGGTCAGGTTTCCCATTACCCTCACCTACCAGGCTCCAAATCCAACATATCATCCTCTGCCATTTCTACCACCTATTGCATGATGCCATCACCAGATACATTTTCCCCTCAAGCCTTCTCTCTGTGACTCCCTCATCCACTCCCCTCTTCCTATTCATCATCCATTGGCACCAACCCCTGTGACCATGTGCCTCTATATCCTACCTTATCACTATTCAGGACCTAAACAGTCCTTCCAAGTGAAATAACTCCTCTTGTGAATTTGCAGGGATCATCTACTATAGATGTTCCTCTACATCGGAGAGACTGGAGATTGCTTTCTTGTCTCTGTCCGCCAATCTCCAAGAGTCCACTCATTTCAATTCCCCACCCCATTCCCTTGCTGATATGTCTGTCCGTGGACTCATTCTCTTCCCCCTCCCCCTTTCTCTCCATCTCCTTCACCTTAGCTTTACATTTACAGAGCCAACACCGCTTCCCCCCCCCCCACCCCCCCCCAACTCCCATCACCACTTTCAATTCTCACCTTTCCCTCTTCTGGCTTCTTATTCAATTATCACCTTTTGTACGTTGGTTTATACTCTCTTCCCTACTATTCTTTTACTCATGTGTTGCCTGCTTCTTCCTATATGTTAAAGGACTCAGGCCAGAAATATCAGTGATATATCTTTACCTCCTACGAACGTTGCGAGGTCTGCTGAGTTCCTCCAGTATTTCTGCATTTTTAGCAATCATAACATCTGCAGACTTTCATGTTTCACTCATGTTTTATCCCTCTGTCTCCTTTACCCCAGCTCTGTATTCACAGAGCCAACCACCCCTTCCCCAATCAATTCTCACATTTGCTCTCTCCTGACCTCCTCTCCATCATGTTTTGTCTGTTAGTCTATTTTGATATACTTTGCAGATCATTTTGGTAATCCTCCCCCTACCCTTTTGTCTACTTTTTAACTCATATTTTGAAGAAGGACTTAGACCCGAAATGTCAGTAATATATCTTTACCTTCTATGGACGCTGCGAGACCTGCTAAGTTCCTCCAGCATTTCTGTGTCTTTTCTACAATCACAGTGTCTGCAGACTTCATGTTTCACTCTATTAGATATATTTAAAGATTTATTTTATCTCTCCCTGCAACAAGCCTGAATTCTCACCTGCTTCAAACCCACCATCATACCAGTACCAAAGAAAAACAAATAGCATGTTTAAATGATTTCAACTGGTGGTCTGTCAACCATTATCATAGTGCATTGAGAGGCTGGTCATGGTTCACAGGCAGGCAGCCTTCATCCACTTCAATTCACCTACCATCCAAACAGATTATAGCAGTTTCCATCTTCCTGGTGCCCCACTCAGCCTTGGAACAACTGTATACCAAGGATGCCCATATCTGACTTCTGTTTATTGACTTCCGCTTCATCTTCAATACCATAGTCCCAAGTAAGCAAGTAAGCTCATCCCCAAATTGCAATGACAAATACCTCTCCAACTCCATCTTCAACTTTGCTGATGACACCAAAGTCATAAGCCAGATATCCAATAATAATGATGGAATGCAGAAGCTACAGAACCTTCTCAATGTCAGCAAGACTGTTCATAAACTTGAGAAGCATGGTGCAGAAAGAGTTCATTCTCCTGTTCACATCAATGGCATTGAAATGGAGATTGCAAATGTATTCAGGTTCTTGGAAGTAAACATTTCCACTACCTGATCGGGACCAACCACAGCAACCAATAAAGTGCACAATTCTGCTTTTGAAGACTAAGGAAGATCAAGATGGAAGTACTGTTGCCACTGCTAATAACAGCAGTGCTGCACTGGAGTGGACCTGGGAACAACAGGGGAGACACAATTTTTCAGTACTCCTTCATGGGTCCCAACTGCCCGGTCATCACCCTTCTACAATGAGGTCAGAGGCAATGAAGATCCACTGAGTTCAACACACAAAATGGTACCACATTTAGCAGCCCAGACCTCATGGGTTGTAGGCTCAAGGAAGCAGCAGAACAGCACAGGGCTCCATAGCAGGAGATACCCCACCCCTCCCTGCACTTTGTCTACTGAAAAGAAAAAGCCTAGGAAAAGACACTACATGGTAGGGAACCCACAGAACAGCATTGGGCTTGGCAGCCAATACCTGACACCAGGCGATGGGTGTTGGTGACCAGCTTCTAGAGTCGAGGTATCAGGATCAGGATTTATGAAAGGGTCAATAGCAAGCAAACTCCTGAAAGTCCTCAACTGACATCTTCTTAATCACATCAGGGATTCAGAATCAGGGACTGAAATGGTGACTTGGATGCCTCAAGCTCATTTGCACTACTGGACCAGGAGGCCGTGCGGCTACAGAGGATGCAGGGATCTAGTAGGCAGCAAGATTCATAGACATGTGATATCTCTGAAAAAACTCTCCTTTGGATCTCTCTCCATTTTTATAGTGGTGTTGGACTATTGGTACCTCTTTGTGTGCCTTTACAAGACAAAGGAAAGGAAATTTAGAATCTTGAAGTTCAACATGTTCCATTGTAACCTGTCAAATCTCAAGCCAAAGAAAATCTGATAACAGATTTTTCAGGTCCCATTATAATAACCAGATAACAGGAGTTCACCTGCAGTAATGGTAGGCAACGTTCCCACATCATCTGCACATAGCAAGTTCCAAAAAAATGTACATCGTAATTCCTTCCAAAAACATTTTGGAATATTAAATATACATTTGACAGTAGATTTCAGTATAAAAATACAAAACTCTGATTACTCCACCCAAATATTCTTTTAAACACTAGAGAAAGCTGGTGTGGGCCATACAGTATCACCTGCCATCTACACCATTTAGTCAGATCATGGCTGATTCACCAAGAGTCTGTCCCTGTGCCATCCCCTTAATAACTATTGATCTTAAACTATTGAAACTAGGGATATTGGTCAAATACATGAAAATGGGATCATTTTTGTCAGCATCGGGCAAGTTGGGATGAAGGACATGTTTCCATAATTTACAACTCTACAAGTCTAAAATAATTGTTTCATGTCTCTGCCATTTACGTATTCCCCTAATATAATTTTCCATAACTCCTCCCATGAAGGACCCACATAATGCTATAAAAACAACTACAAGACGGTATTATAACTTGTTTTGATATACTTTGCCAGATCATTTTGGTATTCTGCTTTCAATTTCCTAGTTGTCATTTGCTGATATCTGAATTATTCAATCCTGAAATATTAGAGGCATTTTCCTTTGATTGAGCACAATCTTTAACCTGTTAGCCATGGTTGGGTCACTTTTCCTGCTGGATTTTAGTGCCTTTAGTGCATATAATATGTGCGTACATAAATTTCTTTTTAAAATTTGTCCTTGCTAAACAACATGTGATCTCTCGATGCACTTTTCCAGTCTACCCTAGTTTCATTTTTTTGCAGTTTACCTTCAAGATCCTGGTTTTGAGAACTTTCAATCTTAAAGTACTTTGAATCGGAATTTAAATTCAATCAGATTGTGATCATTATTCCCCAACGCTAAAGCTGTTGATAATTTTCATTGCATAACACCAGATCAGACTTTATTGGTTCCTCAACATACTAATCAAACAAAACTATCTTCGGAACATTACGTGAATTCAATGGAATTGTACATTGTCATGTGACAGAGATACAGTGAAAAAGCTGTATCTTACACATTTAGTAGTGGCTTAAGTAGTGCAAAATAAATAGAAGTGCATGAAATAATATGACAATAAAACAAAAGTTCAGTGTCATGCAAAAGAAAAATAGTGCAGTTCAACAGTGCAAAGCATCAACTCTTTCATAGGAGAAGCCTGAATCATTTGCCTGATAGGAAGGGGAGAAGATTCTTGATTGCATCAGTGGGACTGGGATGAGATGTATCCTTTAATACATCAAATTAAGTGCAAGCAAAATGACTACATGCATAACAATTGTCACATGCAAATTATTTCACTTTCATTGATCTGGAAGTGTCCAGTCCTTCAACACTACAAGTTAGTAGTTCAGCAGTTGTCAAAACAATGAGTTCATGTTTTATTTTTGTTAAATAAAAACTTTCATAAATTGTAAAATGATTCATGTTTTTTTTCAACAAATTTCCATAAATACATTTTTTTTAAAAACATGAATTTCTGAATATCTTACACATTCATTTCTCCTTCATGCTTAAAGGAATATTACCATGTTTTTGGACTTACCTAATTTTTCTATGGTGATGGATTCTGTCTAAATTCCATAGAGATAAGTTGCACCTTCCTCAAAATTGGAATGGGACAAGAGAACCTGCAATTAAATAACTGATTTAGTGAGGTGTTTGTTTAAAAAGAGAAATAAAATCTGGCTGAAATTGTCTATTTCTTTTCAAAATATAAAAATATATGCAAAACATGAAGAATAGTCATCCCCACATCTCTGCCAATCCACACTAAACTCTAGGAACACGAGGGTATCCGAAAAGAAACAATGAGTACTCGTATTGATAAATGACATTACATGTGTGTTAATTTCTCATTCTTTCTGGTTGGATTAAAATATTTTGATATAGTTTTGCACTAATAAAATTCATTTACAACATGTGAGCATCCTGTTACGCAGCATTTATTGGCTGTTCCTAATGGTTCGCGAGGATATGGCAGTGAGCTATTTTTTTTCAACCATTATATTTCTTCTGGTGAAGATATTCCAATAAAATTACTAGGTCGGGAGATTTGGTACTTTTCGAATCAACAATGAACAAACAGTGATATATTTCCAAGTCTGGATGGGAAGCAACATGGAAAGGAACCAACAGGATCTCAAGTGGCTGGTTAGTTGTAGAAGTCACTATTGGGAAAGGGGCAACAATCTTTCAAGAATTAATCATGATATCAAGGGCTACAACCTTATTCAATATTGACACACTGAAGGTTTTTTTTACAAAACATTTGAAAACCAAGAGCTATAATTTTCAGGTTTATTCGTAAATGTTACTTCCTTGCTATTGATTCTATTATCCCCTCTGGACAGATGGGACCAATTAGACTGTAAAACGTTGACACCTTGTTAAATCAAGAATTGAGTTTCAGATCCTGTATTCTCTCAATTACCAATACATGCACTGTCATAAACATTTTTAAATTCAATCTATCGCATCAAATTTCAGGTCTGGAGTAAACTAAAATGATTAAAAGATTAATTGAAACTTTAAAACCCTGGCAACTGAAATATTTTATAATCATTATTTTAAGACATCACCACTTAAGCCAATAACTGGAAATGATGAGTTGGAGATCAAGAATCTGTTGGGTGGTGTCAGAACAACAATCCTACTTTCATCATCACCAAGACTAAGGAACTCATTGTTAATTTTAAGACGGGGAGATCATGAGACCGTGTATTTGTCATCATGGGACCATTTATTTGTCCGCATTGATGGGATGGAGGTGGAAGCACTTAGTTCCTTCAGATTCCTAAGAGTCCCTATTTTAGAAGACCTCTTCTGGAGCCATCATATTGAGCAACTGTGAAGAAGGCACATCAATGTCCATACTTCCAAATTCTGAGGAGATTTAATTTGCCATCAAATACTCTATCAAACTTCTACAAGTGCACTGGAAAAGGTTGTGTCACTGGTGGTGTCACAGCTTGGTTTAGTAATTCAAATCCACAGGAATGCAGGCTCCAGAAGGTAGCAAATATTTCCAGGTGCATCACAAGCTCTGACCCCCCACTACTCTAATCACAATCCCTTTCCACTGCTACCTTAAGAAGCCCAAAGACCAGCACCGCTAGATTCAAGAACAGCTTCTTTCCAACAGCTATCAAGCACTTGTACCTATTCTTGTTACACCAATGATGGACAGCTCAGATGCCACTAAAGGACTGTCTGCACCATTGTAATGCCACTTTTCCTCTTACACAATCATAAATTTAGATATTATCTATCATTTGTATTTATGTCTGTAATTTAATGTATACTACCATAATTGTTTCTTTTCTTTATGAAGAGCTTCCTTGGTTGCAAAGAGTTTTGTTGCATATGTACATTGTGTCCAATGCCACAAGTTCTTACATTTTTTGATTGAAACCCACCTGTTAACAGTTAAAATAAAAACACACACTCCACCTTAACAAGGCACTAAATATGTCAGAGGCCATTCTTTTTAAGGAGTTGGGGCTACTCCAGGTCAGGGACAAGTTTTTTTTTTAAATAAACAGAGTTGTAGCTGCCTGGAATACATTGGCAGGAGTGGTGGTGGAGGCTGGAACAATAGGGACATTTAAGAGTCTCTTAGGCAGGAATATGGATGAAAGAAAAAATGGAGGTCACCACAACATTGTAGACCAAAGGCTCTATACTGTGCAGTAATGTTCTATGTTGTCTCCTGAGGTCCGTGTACATTATATGGCAGGGCAACTATTGAGCCAAAATAAAATTCTCTTTTTTTAAAAAAAAATGTTCTTGTGAACTTTCTAATTGTCTTCAATATTACTGAAGTACTGCTGCCCCATTCCTATTTGAAAACCATTCCTTTTTGCCACTCAAGAACAGAGTTAGTATTTATCACTGTCACCTTGAATTTTATTGCTGGAGAACCAATGATCTTTAAGGCCAATATTTTAAAAATCAAATATGGTATTCATAATTCTTTTTGGAAATTCCCAGCAGGCAGCAAATGTCAAAATAATTCAGAGTGCACAATAGTAACATTCAAAGATTCTTAATTAAAAGGCAAACAGATAATGATCATCTGGAAACATGGACTGATTTGTGAGGAAATTAAAAAGATTTACAATAAACTGGTCGACATAGTATTTTGTCTTTTTCTTTGACAGTCCTTTAATTTTTTTTGAAAATGTTATTTAAAAGTTTTCCATACATGTAATCATACCCAGATACAAAATACATAGTAATAAGAAATCAAAAAGTAAAAGCCCCAATCCCCTGCCCCTAAATAAACACCAATAGCAAAAAAAAGGAAAAAGAGAAACAAATAAAGAATAAAGAAAGGAAGTAAGAAAATAGAATAGAAAACTGGCTGCCAGAGGCCACTTTCACCACATAGCATCAATCATTTATATATTTGAATACACCTAAAGAGGGTCGAAGCTTAAGGAAAAGATTTATAAATTAATTCCTTCAATTTGTAGATACGGGCACCAAATTTAAAAAAAAATACATCATACTTATTTCTAAAATTGTAAGTAATCTTCACCAAGGGAACACAGCTGTGCATCTCCGTGTTCCACTGCTCCGTACCCAGGTGGGTGTCTATTTCCATGTTACTGCTATATATTTTCTTGCTACTGCTAAAGCAATCTTTAAAATATATATTCAATTTGGGTCTTATCCCTTCAATATTAACTAATAAAAATAACATTGAATTTTGTGGAAATTTGATTCCTGTAATCTGATCTAAATAACTCGCCAAAGTTAACCAAAAAGGTTTCACTTTGGGGCAAGACCACGTTGAATGTAAGGAAGGACGCATCTCCTGACCACATATAAAATACTGATCTAATAAATCCAACTTCAATCTATTCAATTTTTGTGGTATAAAGTATAATTGGCATAAAAAAAATTATATTAAATTATATATTAATCTATATTAATATATTAATTTGTCATACTCTCCCGATACAAATCTGACCAATTTAATTCATCAATATTAGTATTTAGGTCTATTTCCTACCGCTGTCTTGACCACAGTCCTTTAATGTTCAGGACTATCTGCTTCTGTTCCTTTTCCAATATGACTGATGTGGTCAATGCGGACACTCTGCCAAAGGTGGCTGGGCACAATGAAACATGATAAGCTCAATTCTATATCTTCAATGGCCTTCTTTATGGTCCCAAAGATATTCAAGTATCTCAGTACCCTCCCAAATGTTCCTCCAGCAGTCATGAGACAGGGATTCCAATAAGTCAGAGATAATGTAATATTCCACCCTCATCTTGAGATTATTTCCTCTGTCCAGCTGTTGTTGAGACATAAATTGGAGTAAACCCCCTGCTTCAACAGTTTGACATTGTGCAAATGAACCATGTGGCTCACCCAATGGATCCAACAGTAGAATTCAATGCTCAAGTGCATTTATTCTGCCCTTGGATTTAGACTTCTTTATGAAAATATCTCTAAAACATTGGGTGTCAGCTTGCTGAAATTCACAGGATGGGAAGGACCACTACTTCCTGGTAAATAATGAGCTTTGTGCCCTATCAAGTTTTGCTGGCACACTGGAGGTGTGGGGAATTTCACCATTAATGTCTATCTTAAGAGAGTATTTAGTGCCAGCTAGTGGTAATGGTTCATAATTGTGTTGACAAAAGTCAACTACTAGAAAGGATCTTTTCAAGTTGCAATCTATTGTCATGTACATAAGTACAATATACAAATGCAATCAGTCTTGTTCTCTGCAACTTCCCAGACATATAAAACACAACACTTAACAAGAGGAAAAAAATAATAAACATTTACAGTTGGTTACAGTACCAAGAAAATAGGGTCAGGGGTGCGGGCAGACCCTTGAAGGACTTAAAGCAGTGTTATGGTGAGGGTAATGCAAAGGTTCAAGAGTTTCCTCACCATCATTGAAAATAAATTATTTTTTGATCTAAAAGTGCCTGAATTACCCCGGCTTCCCCTTCCTTAAATTCACTGAGAACTCAGTTTCAGATTTATTGTCAGAGTACATACATGACATCACATACAATTCTGAGATATTTTTTCTACAGGTGAGGAAGAATTACCATTTATTGGTAGTGAGAAAAAAATCTGTACACAAATATATATATAAACAAAGAACTGTATATAGATAACAAATGAAAATAAACTGTGCAACACAGAGAATTTTTAAAAAATTCAATGAAGTGCACAAGAAGAGTCCTTAAATTATTGAATTTGTTCTGGAGGGATCTGATGGTGGAGGGGTAACTGTTCCTGAACCTCTTTCCTGATGGCGGCAGCGAGAACAGAGGGTGTGCTAGGTGGTGTGGATCCTTGATGATTACTGCTGCCTCTAACAGCGGCATTCCATGTTCTTGATAGCGGGGAGGATGTTTCCTGTGATGTTCTGGGCTCCTTCCACTACCTTTTGCATGGCTTTACACTCAGGAGTATTGGTGTTCCCATACCAGACCGTGATGCAGCCAGTCAGCACACTTTACACCACACCGCTGTAGAAATTTGCCAGGGTTTCTGGTGTCATACCAAACCTCTGCAAACTCCTGAGGAAAAAGGAGCACTGATGTGCTTTCTTCACGATGTCATTAGTGTGCTGGGTCCAGGAAAGATCCTCTGAGATCGTGACTGCCAAGGACCTAAGTTTGCTCATTCTTTCCACCTCTGATCCCTCAATGATCACTGGTTGTATATCTATGGCTTTCTCTTTCTGAAGTCAACAATTAGCTCCTTAGTTTTGGTGACATTGAGTTGTTGTACCATTCAGCCAAGTTTTCAATCTCCCTCCCATATGCCGACTCATCTCCTTTCTTTATACAACCATGGAATCGTCAGAAAATTTGTAGATGGTGTTATTGTCGAACTGAGCAACACTGTCATATGTGCAAAGTGAGTAGAGGAGAGGGGGGAAAAGAACACAGCCCTGTGGTACTTCGGTACTGATACAGATTGTGGAGATGTTATTACCAATCTTCACAGATTGTGGTCTGGAGGTGAGGAAATCAATGATCCAATTACACAGTGAGACCCAGATCTTGGAGTTTGCTGATCAGTTTTGAAGGGATGATGATGTAAAATGCCAAACTGTAGTCAATATTGCCAGGTGTTCCAGGGTGTTGTGTAGAGCCAGTGAGATGGTATCTGCCATAGATCTGTTGTTTTTATAGGCTAACTGGAATGTCACCGTTCAGACAGGAGTTGATCTGCTTCATCACCAGCCTTTCAAAACAGTTCATCACTGTTGATGTAAGTGCTACTGGTCGATAATCATGAAGACAGGTCACTTCACTCTTTTTGGCCACCAGTATGATTGACACCTGTTTGAAACAGGTGGATACCACACCCTGCTGGAGTGAGATATTGAAGATATCTGTGAATACATTGGTAAGTTGGTCAGCACAAATTTTTAATACTCGGCTAGGTACACCATCCGGAGTTAATGCTTTCCTCGGATTCACTCTCCAGAATGCAGAACACAAATCAACCTCAGATACAGACAAGAGGGGATCATCAGGGGATGTGGGGGTGTGGAGGGATGGTTCTTCAGTTACTGTCATTAAATAGAGCATATAAGGCATCAAGTTCCTCTGGGAGCGAAACTTTTCCATCTGCTACTTTATTAGATTTGGTTTTTTACCAGTTTATGGCATGTAGGCCCTGCCACAGCTGTCAGGTGTCCTTTTCTATTTCCATTTCCATCCGAAATTTCCACTTCTCCCTGGAGATAGCTTCTCATAGGTCATTCTGTATTAATCGGGATCTTCGGACTTAAGTGCCTGTGATCTGGATCTCAGCATGTTCCGGCTTTCATTGTTCATCTAGTGCTTCTAGTTGAGGAAAACCCTGAATGATTTGGTGGAAACACACTCATCCAAAGCTATTTTGATAAAGTCTGAGACAGTCCAGGTGTAATCATTCAGATCCTCAGTTGAGTCCTTGAACATCACCCAATCCACTGATTCAAGGAAATCCTGTAACCGTCTTTCAGCCTTCTGTGACCACATTCTAGCTGTCCTGATCTCCGGAACCTCACTTTTCAGACTCTGTCCGTATGAAGATAGAAGGAGCACAGAGAGGTGATCAGACTTGCCAAAATAAGGTCATGGGTAAGCCTTCCTTATCTTGGTGTAACTGTAATCGAGTGTCCTGGGACCTCTGGTACAGCAGGTCGCATGCTGATGGTAGTTGGGCACAGTTTTATTGACACAGGCCTGGTTAAAGTTGCGGACTAAGATTAGTAGTGCGTACGGCTGGGCCGTCTCTTTTTTACTGACCACATCATGCAGCTCCACAACTCTTTGGACTTGATAAGATTGCTTTTCTGACACCACATAACCAAGTTTCCAAGCTCCATTACCTCTTCATTACCTGTTGTTCATCCAACAACTGTGGTGTCATCAATGAATATATAGGTTTTGTTGGGAGTTGAACTTGGCTTACACCAAGATAGCGCTACCTTAAGAAAAACTTGAAAGTACAACAAAATGTGGGACAATAGACCAAGGTTTTTCAAAGAACACATGCAGAGCTCTATTGGTAAACATAGAAACATAGAAAACAGGTGTAGGAGTAGGCCATTTGGCCCTTCAACCCTACACCGCCATTCATTATGATCAGTACACAGTTCCTGCCTTCTCCCCATACTTCCCGATCCCCTTGGCCACAATACTGTGACATTAAATATTGAGAGAGAACTGGCCTCAACTACTTCCAGTGGCAAAGAATTGCACACATTTACCACTCTCTGAGAGAAGAAATGTTTCCTCACCTCAGTCCTAAAAACACTTCCCCCTTATCCTTAAACTATGGCCCCTGGTTCTGTTTTTTTCCAGCATTGGAAACAACCTTCCAGTGTCTAGTCTGTCTAAACCCTTAAGAATTTTACAAGTTTCTATAAGATCCCCCCTCAATTTTCTAAATTCCAGAGAAGACAAGCTTAGTCTATCCAACTTTTCTTCATATGTGAGTCCCTCCATCCCTGGTATCAGCCTAATGAACCTTTACTGCAGCCCCTCCAAGGCAAGGATATCCTTCCTCTGATAAGGTGACCAAAACTGCACACAGTACTCCAGGTGTGGTCTCACCAAGGCTCTGTACAGCTGCAGCAGGATCTCCCTACTCCTGTACTCAAATCCTCTCGCTATGAACACCAACATACCATTCGCCCTTCTCACCGCCTGCTGCACCTGCACGCCCACTTTCAACGACTGATGCACAGCGACACCCAAGTCTCGCTGCATCTTCCCTTTTACTAAACAGATACCATTTAAATAATAATCCTCTTTCCTCTTCTTACCTCCAAAGTGGATAACCTCGCATTTATCCACATTAAACTGCATCTGCCACATCCTGGCCCACTCGCCTAACTTGTCCAAATCACCCTGCACTCTCCTAGCATCCTCCACACAGCTATATCCCTGCCACCCAACTTCGTAACGTCTGCAAATTTCGAGATACTCCTATCTATTCCCACATCTAAGTCGTTGATATATATCGTAAACAACTGCAGCCCCCGCACTGAGCCCTGCGGTACCCCACCAGTCACTGGCTGCCATTCTGAAAAGAACCCATTTATTCCTACTCTTTGCTTCCTGTCCCTCAACCAATTCTCTATCCGCCTTAATACCATTCCTCCTATACCGTGCTCTAAGTTTATCTGTTAGTCTTCCGTGCAGAACCTTATTAAACGCCTTACTAAAGTCCAGATATACCATGTCCACTGGTTCTCCCCTATCCACTCTACTGGTTACATCCTCAAAGAACTATTCACTAAATTCAGATATTCTCTAAAAAGAGGTGTTCATTAAAAAAAATACTATGTCCATTCCTCAACAATACCATTGCAACAAAAAAAATCTAAAATATGCCAGGAACATGACGGAGAAACAATTCTAGAAGTAATAGGGCAGAGAACACAAGGATATGACCACATGTTAAAATTGCTTCTATCATTTCAATGACTAAGCTTATGGAATGGATGCATTAGATACTATTGGGGGAGATGATCTTTCAGGGACAGCAGCAGCAAGATGGTCAGTGGCATCATGACAGGCTCTGCAGCACAGCAGAAAAGGGTTCAAGCAGATGGAACTATAATGATAAGTGACTCTGTGGTAAAAGATCAGTGGCTGCAAGAGACACACCAGGATGATGTGCTTTTCCCCAGATGTCAGGGCCGAGATGCCTCTGAACAGTTACTGAACTTTATCAAGTGGGAGGGTGGTCAGCCAGAGGTCATTGTGCACAATGGCATCAATGACATAGATAGAAAAAGGGACGAGGCCCTGCAGATTGAATTTAAGGAGTTAGGAAGGCGACAGAAAAGTAGGGTCTTGAATGTAGTCATCTCTGGCTTCCTCCATGAGCCACATGCTAATGAAGTTTGGAATAGAAAGATTGGTCAGATAAATGTGTGGCTGAGGAGCTGGTACAAAGGGCAGAGATTCAGATTCATCCACCATTGGAATCTCCTCTGGGACAGAGATAACTGTCCAAGGACGGGTTACTCATGAGCTCGGGCAACCAATAATCTCGCTGTGAGATTTGCTGCAGCTTCTCAGGAAGGTTTAACCAGATTGGCAGGGGTGAGATTCAGAGCAGAAATGCAGCAAATGAGAAATTTAGACTAATATTGTACTCAAGGTATACAAGATAGGCAGGAGTATAGCAAAATGTAAAGCATAACAAGCAAGTCAGACGTATTCAGGGCATGCATTTGCTTGAAAAACAGGCAAATTACAACTACAACAAAAAATCTGGCTGAGAGAAGGGCAAAATTGGCAACTCATTGTTCCAGGATACAAATGTTACAGGTGTAATAGGAGGGGTAGGAAAGGGTGAGGGTTTACATTTTTGATAAGGCATAATGAAAGTGCTTAGAGAGGATATGCTTGGGAGATCGTCCAGCGAAGCTATACAGGTAGAATTTAGAAACAGGGGAATGATAGGGCTGTATTTTATGTGCCCAAGTCGTCAACAGATATTGGAGAAAGAGATGTATAGGGAAACTGTAGTTAGCTTAAGGATAATTTTACTGAGAGATATTAAATTCCTGAATATTGATTGGGGCATTAATAGGTCAAAGGGCTTGGATGGAATGGAACTTGCCAAGTGTGTCCTAGAGGGCTTTCTCAATTAATATACTGAAGGCCCTACAAGTGAGAGCACAACACCAGACATCTAAGGGTGTGAAATTGAGCAAGTGGCTGAAATGAGAATTGGGAAGCACTTTTGATCCAGTGAACTAACTCCATTATTTTTAAATGAGCCACGCAGAGAGATGGGAATGGTCCACAAGTATAGTCTGAGATTATGTCAAGACTGATTTTGGAGCTATTAGGCAGGAACAAGCAGAAGTTGATTGGAAGAGGATGTTTGCAAACAAGAGGAGGCTAGAAACTAGGATGCTGTAACGTGCGGTCAAGGGAACTGACCACGTAGAAGTACCTGGTGGAGTCCGAGGAGATTTGCTTGAGCTGAAACTGGGCCTCTGCCTGGCCAAACCAGGTACAGGGCTGGTTGGTACAGAACGTGGATAGCTTGAGCGCAATGGTGCTGACCGCTGCAGGATCCATGTAGCAAGAGTCTATAGAACATGGAGATTTGTCTGAGTCACCAAATGTAGCATGCTGGATGTGAGCGAGTGAACAAACTGGAGACACAGACTGTGAGCTCTGAAGTCGCACCGGGAATGTTTATTCAAACTTTGCACGCTCATTTTTCAGCGGAGTGGTTGGACTGCGAAAATGCTCTGCTGCTTGTGTCACGCTGACGCAACCGCGCACGTCAACTTCCATCATGAAACAGAAGAATTGGAAGAATGTTGCCATCTTTGCCGCGACGGTCCACCAACCACACGGAACAAGCGGGGCCAGTTTGTGCATCGCCACAATGGTTTTAAAAGTGAAATAACAAGAGTTTGGGCATCACATGTTCCTGTTTGAGTGAATGGCAAATCTGGGAAGTTTAAGGAATCCCTGTGGATGAGAGATATCAAGGCTCTGGGCAAGAAAAATGAGGTTTACATCAGATTTAAGAAGTCCAGATTAAACAAATCCCTTGATGAGTGCAAAATGTGTGGAGTATGCTAAAGAAAGAAATCTGAAGGACAAAAAGGGGGCATGAGATATAGCTGGTGGGCAGGATATCGGAAAATCCCAAGAAACTCTACAGGTATATTTAGAGTAAAAATGTGGTCAAGGAGAGAATTAATGCATTTAAGGATCAACAAGGCCATCTTTGTGTGGAGCCATGGGAGATAGGTGGGATTTTGAATACTTTTAATGAGCCTTTACTGCGAAGGAGATGATGGAAGCCAAGGAACTGATGGAAAAAGCAGCAAATACAGAGCCTAAATATAACTTCCAAGGAGGAAGTCTTTGCAGCCTTGAAGCATATTAAAGCAGACAAATTCCCACGGCCTGATGAGGTATACTGAACGTCTGGGAAGCTAAGGAGCATATTGCAGAAGCCCCTTGCTGAGTATTTCCATTATCTTTCTCCTCATGTGCAGTGTCAGAAGACTGGGGAGGGGCCATTGTTGTACATTATTTAAACATGGCAACAATAACAAACCAGCAAATCACAGGCTAATGCACTTAGCATCAATGGTTGAAAAATTGCTGAAGGGGATTCTATGGGACAGGATCTATCAGTTCTTGGATAGTCAGGGACTGATTGGAGATAATCAGCATGGCAAATCATGTCCCACAGATCTGATAGTTTTCTGAAGAGGTTTTGAAGAAGATTGCTGAAGGCAGAGTAGTTGACGTTGGAAACATGGACTTTAGTAAGATCTTTAACAAGGTCCCATGTGCAAGGTAAAATTATATGGGATCCAAGGTGAGCTTGCCCATTGGATTGAAAACTGGCTTGGTGGAAGGAGGCAGAGAGTACTAGTTGAAAGGTATTTTTCTGATTGGAGGCCTGCATCTAGTCATAAGATGCAGGGGTCAGTACTGGGTCTATTATTGTGTGTCATCTTTATTAATGATAGGGATGGTAATTTGATGACTAAACATGCTAATGGCACCAAAAGTGGTGGTGTAGAGGGCATCAAGATATTGATCAGCTGGGGAGGTGGGCCAATGAGTGGCAAATAGAATTTAACACTGACAAGCATGAGGTGTTGTACTTTGGTAACTCAGGCCAAGGTAGGGTTAGCACAGTGAATGGTAGGGCCTTGGACCATTGTAAAACAAAGACCTAGAGGTATAGATGCATGATTCCTTGAATGTGGATATGGTGAAGAAGGCATTTGGTATGCTGAGGTATTTACAAAAGCTGTACAAAGTGTTGGAGAGACCACACTTTGACTATGGTGTGCAGTTCTGGCTGAGCTATAGGAAGGATATCAATAAATTGGAAGGAATGAAGAAGAAATTCACCAGGATGTTTCTGGAACTGGAGGAGTTGAGGTATAAACTGGGCCTTTATTACCTGGAGCAAAGAAGGCTGAGGGATGAGCTTATACAGGTTTATAAAATCATGAGGGGCATGGATAAAATAAAGTGAATGCGGATTGTCTTTTCCCCAGGGTAGATTATTATAGAAGTAGACAGCTTTGGTTTAAGATAAGAAGGGAAAGATTTGGGAGAACGCGAGAGGCAAGTGTTTCACTCAAAAAATGATCCGTATCTGCCAGAGGAATCTACAGAAGAGGGCACAATGAAAAAAAAAACATTTGGACAGATTTATGGATAGGAATGACTTATGGAGATACAGAAAAGATGCAGACAAATGAAATTCACCCAGAATGCCAAGTTGTTCAGCATAGACTGAGTTTAGCAGAAGGGCCTGTTGGATGCTTATTGACTTCATGACTTTATATTCAAATGCTGGCACTGAAAACTCAATTAGAGCAGGCATTGCTGATGCAATTCACCACCATCTCCATGCAGAATGCCAATTTTGACCATGAAGGAAAGCCTCCAACTAGACTACATCTGGACCACACAAAGGGCTAAGCACTTTGAAAGAATCAAGGTGAAACACAATCAATCATTGACCTTTTCAAAGTATGAACAGGATAGGTGAAGAGTGGAGATAATAGTCCAGTACATCACAGGCAAAACTCTCCCCTCCATCAAGAAAATCTATGTGGAACATTGCCGTCAGAAAGCAGCAACAATCCTCAAGGATCTACACCATACAGGATATACTCTGTTCTTGTTGCTGGCATCAGGAAAGAGATGTAGGTGCCACGACTCGTGCCACCAGGTTCAGGGACTGTTGCAACACCTGAAACAACAAATTTAACCAGAGATTTATTTAAGGACTCTTACTTTGCACATTATTTATTATTGAATATTTATTTTCTGTATTTTGTTTGTACTTCCCTCTTGTTTACATTTCTCTCTTTTGGCCAAAATGTTTGGCCTGGAAGTCAGCCTGAAGAAAACTGAGGTCCTGCATCAGCCAGCTCCCCACCATGACTACCAGCCCCCCCACATCTCCATCGGGCACACAAAACTCAAATCGGTCAACCAGTTTACCTATCTCGGCTGCACCATTTCATCAGATGCAAGGATCGACAATGAGATAGACAACAGACTCGCCAAGGCAAATAGCGCCTTTGGAAGACTACACAAAAGAGTCTGGAAAAACAACCAACTGAAAAACCTCAGAAAGATAAGCGTATACAGAGCCGTTGTCATACCCACACTCCTGTTCGGCTCCGAATCATGGGTCCTCTACCGGCATCACCTACGGCTCCTAGAACGCTTCCACCAGCGTTGTCTCCGCTCCATCCTCAACATCCATTGGAGCGCTTTCATCCCTAACGTCGAAGTACTCGAGATGGCAGAGGTTGACAGCATCGAGTCCACGCTGCTGAAGATCCAGCTGCGCTGAGTGGGTCACGTCTCCAGAATGGAGGACCATCGCCTTCCCAAGATCGTGTTATATGGCGAGCTCTCCACTGGCCACCGTGACAGAGGTGCACCAAAGAAAAGGTACAAGAACTGCCTAAAGAAATCTCTTGGTGCCTGCCACATTGACCACCGCCAGTGGGCTGATCTCGCCTCAAACCGTGCATCTTGGCGCCTCAGTTTGGCGGGCAGCAACCTCCTTTGAAGAAGACCGCAGAGCCCACCTCACTGACAAAAGGCAAAGGAGGAAAAACCCAACACCCAACCCCAACCAACCAATTTTCCTCTGCAGCCGCTGCAACCGTGTATGCCTGTCCCGCATCGGACTTGTCAGCCACAAACGAGCCTGCAGCAGACGTGGACTTTTACCAACTCCATAAATCTTTGTCCGCGAAGCCAAGCCAAAGATATATACTGTATATTTTCTTGACTACAGTAAAAAGAATCTCAGTAGCATGTGATGTGCTCTGACAATAAATCTGAACTTTGAACAATTAATTCTGCCTGGCAACTTGTAACAATTATTAAGTTGTTGTCTGCAAAACTTTCCACAGCTGACACAGAGAATTCAATCTCAGCTTTTCAATTTAAAAAAAATCAATGAAGATTCCACCAAATTACCTTATAATTCATAAACATACAATACATATGTTGTAAATTGAGAAATAATAAAAACTCCATGTTCACAATACACAGTTAAACTCAAACCAAATTTTGAGAAAGACTGAAATCTTGCCATTAAAATGTACACAAAACAAAAATGTTGGTTTGAGTGCAGTAGATTGTAATGGGATGGAAGGAAAGCAGCAGTAAATTTTGAGTTTTCACAGTACAAGTAGCTTGAGAACCTTAGTACAAGCTAGGCACACACAAGAATCACAGGTTACAACTATGAAAAAAAGAGAAATTGTGTCTCATTTCTCAAATTCGACACTAGGGTAGTTTTGATGACAGACACTTGTTAAGATTTCCGGAAAAAGTAATAACAGTAGTTGAGACAAACAGTGCAGATACACACAAGATCTTGAATGCCAGAATGAGAAGAGGATATAGAAGGATGGCAAGAATTTGGCAGTAGTATTAGCAACAGTGTGAGCTGTTTCTGTGCTGTGCATTCTATGTCACTTGATTACACATGTAATGATTCAGAAAATTATTGATAAAAGGGTTTGTGTGGAAATTTAAGTTTGCCCACTCTTGAAGAAGCACATGAAAATGTTTGTACTTTATGATTTATTGCATTCAAAGTCCCTCAATCTCCTACTGAAATTAACAGGTGGAGGTAAAATGCTGCCGGCATACAAGAAGCATGGTTGCAGAAGTTGAGTCATGGAAAGAATCCAATTAGCTGAGGTCTACAAAATGTGAAGCTGAACACACTGTGTGCTGTGGGATTGTGTGAGTACTGGATTGACAGTCCAAGAGTGCCAAAAAACAAAGAAAGTGGGTCCACAAGGGAATCTCTTTGTAGAAAAGGCAAAGCTGGCACGCGAGTCCTCAAAGAAGGAAAATCAGGTTATTTTATGGCAGATCCAAGATTATTTTGAATTGTCAGAACTGAAGATGGAACGCAAGAGTCAATGATAGCAACGTGGAACAAATTGATCTTTGTGGTAACCACTTGTAATGTCAATTCAGGGTGCAATAACAGAAGTTGCAAAGTCGGCCAGTAATTTGCATAGTTGTACTTCCTTGGACAACAATTCCAACCTTGATATTATGATTACACTGTTAATAGTCACCAACCAAGGAGACTGCAGATACAGGAATCTGAAGCTTAACACACACCCTGCTGGAGGATTTCAGCAGGTCAAGCAACACAAGTGGGAGAAAAATAACTGTTGATGTTTTGAGCCAAAATCCTTTATTGTGACAGGAAATGTTGTAGAGAGGCCCCATAATGGAATGATGAGTCAATAAAGGATTGGAGTTAAAAGCATCAGCTATTCTTTTTTTGCAGATTACAGTCACTTGTTACCTAATGTGTGTAATAGAACAAGAAATATGGCACTAAGCAGTGCACTGACTATATTTAAAAGGAACAACCATAGTTTGACATAACAGGGATCCATGGATATTCCCAATGCTATTCCTATATTTTCTTTCTCAAATGTACAAAGGAAAATTATTCAGGGCCATTTTCAATCTCCAAAACTCTTGTCAAAATGTTTTCCTTTTCCCTGAATGCCCTTTTAGAACCACAGATTCACTGCTGTACTATTTTTGTCAACACGGGTTAAATCTGAGTTTTTTAACAGTACATGAAGTAATACACAATTTCATCTCATTTTTTGATTGCAGAGACAGAAAAATTACAACAGAAGCAAACATTACAAATTAGATCGATAATCATTGTAAAGTTTTAACTTTCACAGATAAATACCAGGAATGGCTGTTAATCCAGAAGACAACAAATATCATTTATTCTCCTCTGGCACTTGGAAATTTCTCTGTGGGCTGAGTTTGTTGAGCATATCTGTCTCTAGACATCACATCCTTTGATATTTTAAAAGCAGCTCAGTTGGAGATAAACGGTAACCTACTAAATGAAAAACAACATGCACTTAACTCAGAATGCAAATCTTTATCCATTTCTCAAGAGCGAAGTTACAGGCCTCAGCCTTGTTTAAAAACTATTTCCATGATACTCAAAGACTATTACAGCTTTTATCAGCTCCCTCGAATTTACCACCAGCGAGTCCTGGCCAAACATGAAGTATTAACTCCCAAGGCCCAAAGTCTGCAGCTTTTTTAAAATAATGGGAGTTGCAGTTATTGATTGAATACATAAAGCTAACATTTTCCAAATCCTTTAATGTGCAATCAGCCAGGCACATCTTCTTTGGCTTGGCTTCGCGGACGAAGATTTATGGAGGGGGTAAAAAGTCCACGTCAGCTGCAGGCTCGTTTGTGGCTGACAAGTCCGATGCGGGACAGGCAGACACGATTGCAGCGGTTGCAGGGGAAAATTGGTGGGTTGGGGTTGGGTGTTGGGTTTTTCCTCCTCTGCCTTTTGTCAGTGAGGTAGGCTCTGCGGTCTTCTTCAAAGGAGGTTGCTGCCCGCCAAACTGTGAGGCGCCAAGATGCACGGTTTGAGGCGATATCAGCCCACTGGCGGTGGTCAATGTGGCAGGCACCAAGAGATTTCTTTAGGCAGTCCTTGTACCTTTTCTTTGGTGCACCTCTGTCACGGTGTCAGGCACATAATTAACTAGGATATGATGCCAGCCAGCAGCACTGGCTTCAGTCAACCCAAAGATCAGATATACATTTAAGAGTTACAAAAAGTTAATTACCAGAATAACCCAACAATATTGTAAGAAAAAAATCTGAAGGAACAAATGACACTGAATAATGAACCTATTCACCAAATGGAGGACAAAATTTCAAAGGTACTTCCAAAATGACTTCAAAGGACTGAAAGAATTATTTTGAAAAATCTTGACACTATTTATCATACTGCATAATTCGGGATCCGATGGGTGAATCCAAATGTGGAGATAATAAAAGTAAATCAAGATGAAAATCTCAATCAACTGAACCAAATAAAAATCATTCAATTCATTTCCATTTTACAACAAGACTGGAAAATAATTTTCCTTTTGTGTGAGCAAACATTCAATTTCACTTTCACTGATCTTATCTTTAAAATAAATCCTTAGATTCAGTGGTGATTAGGAATGAAACAGATTGTGAAACATGCTGTGTAACTCAATAGCAGAGGAAAATATGCACAAAAATAACTTCAGCTAATGGTGCATAGTTTCTGCAGACCCATTTTTCAGCTATTCATTCTAAGGAAGTAGCTTGATTTATTTAATTACAATAGTTGGAAGTCTTGTTTGGCAGCTGTTAGCTTCTCCTTCTTTAATCGCAGGCAATCATACTCAAAAGATTTAGAGAAAATGACTTTTTTCTCTCTTTTTTTAAATTGATTGAAGTTTTGAAATGTAAACAATGTTCTGCTTTCAAATAAATTACCTATGGCACTGCTCTCAATGAACAACATCATCATATAGGGTTAAATGAGGCAAAAGACAGTCTCCATCAGTACCGTAGCACCACAGGGCTGCGCCCACTGCTCCATTTGCTATACACCAATGACTGTGTGATTTGTACTGCACAATCAATGGGGACACCAATACCCCAGAGCGTAAAGCCCTGCAAAAGGAGGTGGACACAGCCCAGGACATTACAGTCAAAACCCTCCCCACCATCAGAAGCAGTAGCAATCATCAAAGATCCACATCATCCATTGATTCCTACAAACCCTGCCCTCCCCACCCCCCCCACCAACAACACACAAACACACACAACTTCAGTTACTCCTCATTTGAGGAATTCTACACTTTGCTGGTCATTTTAAGTCTGGCGATTAATACCATATCATCCCCATTATAAAAATCATCAAATTTTTTCCTCATGGACATCACCCATCATTGTCCCTTTCACAGAAGATTTATTGCTGAAATTATTTAAAACTTCAGGTTCAATTATCATTGAGCTCCATCCAAAGTTCAAAGTTTCGATTTATTATGAGACTACATTTCTGATATCACTTCCAACCCTGAGATTCATTTTCCTTTGAGCCAGGCAGAATTTCACCTTATTGGTAGTGTATACTGTACACAAGAAAAGATACATATACAAAAGAGAGATATGTATACTGTTACGAGCCCAAAGGACCCCAATACCCAGCAGCATTAGGCATTCACCAAGACAAGTAGTTCCTTAAACAAAAGTTGTTTTTAATTAACTTTAAACATGAAAATGGAATCAAACCTTAACTTATCTCTATACTAACCCAAATTAGCACCCTTCTAATTCTAAGTGCACATGTGTGTAATGTGTGTGTAAATTTAAGAAAAGTTATTTGGTTCACAGTTCAATCTTACTTCTCATTCTTCCAAGTTCACTGGTTGCAGGCAATTCTTATACTGTGCACAGAATTTAACATGTACTAAGTTCACCAGGTTTTGGTGCTCGAAAGGTAAATGTTTACTGCTCAGGAAGGTTCTTTGTAGGTTTGAAGAGAGAGATTTGTTGTTCCAGGATTTCCACAACTGAGGTACCACCATTAGTCACTTCAATGTCTTGATGATGAAAGTTGCCCCATCAGGGTTCTTCAGATGATAACCTCTTTCTTTCAGGTCATCAGAGTTCCTTTCTGTTTCCCTTATTCCAAGAGAAACATCAGACAGATAGCACTTCCAACCACCCGCCTCTCCGGAGCTTCTATTTCAGTTCCAACAAGCTTCTTCTGCTTGTTTCAGCTGTGACTTTCTCTCTCCATCTCAGATTGCAACTCCCCTGTCACATGTCCTTCTATCTCTCACTTACAAAACCCCCTACTTCTCCAGCAAACAACAGGAGTCAGTCTTCTGCTCCCATCTGTTGTTTTAGGTAAATAAATCTTTCAATTACCTTTGAGTGAGCATTTTGCATAAAGGTCAGAAGTCTTGTAAAAATGTTCAACACAGATGACCTGTCTCCAGTCCATTCATTTCATGACATCATTTCAATTGGCACCTACTTGTGAAATGTGCATAGCATTCTACATAGTTTCTGTAAAGTCACTGAATATGAATTCTTCAGTATTTCAAATAAGATCTATTTTAAAGTGTACACACAAACATATATTTTACACACCACACACACACACACACACACACACACACACACACACACACACACACACACACACACACACACACACAGTCGCTTGGCTTCACGGATGAAGATTTATGGAGGGGTATGTTCATGTGTGCTGCAGGCTCGTTGGTGACTGACAAGTCCGATGCGGGACAGGCAGGCACGGTTGCAGCTGTTGCAAGGGAAAATTGGTTGGTTGGGGTTGGGTGTTGGGTTTTTCCTCCTTTGTCTTTTGTCAGTGAGGTGGGCTCTGCGGTCTTCTTCAAAGGAGGTTGCAGCCCGGCGAACTGTGAGGCGCCAAGATGCATGGTTGGAGGCAATATCAGCCCACTGGCAGTGGTCAATGTGGCAGGCACCAAGACATTTCTTTAAGCAGTCCTTGTACCTCTTCTTTGGTGCACCTCTGTCTCGGTGGCCAGTGGAGACCTCGCCATAGAACACGATCTTGGGAAGGCGATGGTCCTCCATTCAGGAGACGTGACCCACCCAGCGCAGTTGGGTCTTCAGCAGCGTGGATTCGATGCTTGCGGATTCTGCCAGCTCGAGTACTTCGATGTTGGTGATGAAGTCATTCCAATTAATGTTGAGGATGGAGCGAAGACAGTGCTGATGGAAGCGTTCTAGGAGCCGTAGGTGATGCCGGTAGAGGACCCATGATTCGGAGCCCAACAGGAGCGTGGGTATGACAACGGCTCTGTACACACTGATCTTGGTGTGTTTCTTCAGGTGATTGTTTTTCCAGATTCTTTTGTGTAGTCTTCCAAAGGCGCTATTTGCCTTGGCGAGTCTGTTGTCTATCTCTTTGTCGATCCTTGCATCAGATGAAATGGTGCAGCCGAGGTAGGTAAACTGGTTGACCATTTTGAGTTCTGTGCGCCCAGTGGAGATGTGGGGGGGCTGGTAGTCATGGTGGGGAGCTGGCTGATGGAGGACCTCAGTTTTCTTCAGGTCGACTTCCAGGCCAAACATTTTGGCAGTTTCCACAAAACAGGACGTCAAGCGCTGAAGAGCTGGCTCTGAATGGGCAACTAAAGCGGCATCCTCTGCAAAGAGTAGTTCACGGACAAGTTGCTCTTGTGTCTTGGTGTGAGCTTGCAGGCGCCTCAGATTGAAGAGACTGCCATCCGTGCGGTACCAGATGTAAACAGCGTCTTCATTGTTGAGGTCTTTCATGGTTTGTTTCAGCATCATGCTGAAGAAGATTGAAAAGAGGATTGGTGCGAGAACACAGCCTTGCTTCATGCCATTGTTAATGGAGAAGGGTTCAGAGAGCTCATTGCTGCATCTGACCCGACCTTGTTGGTTTTCGTGCAGTTGGATAACCATGTTGAGAAACTTTGGGGGGCATCCGAGGCACTCTAGTATTTGCCAAAGCCCTTTCCTACTCACGGTGTCGAAGGCTTTGGTGAGGTCAACAAAGGTGATGTAGAGTCCTTTGTTTTGTTCTCTGCACTTTTTTGGAGCTGTCTGAGGGCAAAGACCATGTCAGTAGTTCCTCTGTTTGCGCGAAAGCCGCACAGTGATTCTGGGAGAACATTTTCGGCGACTCTAGGTATCCTAGAGAATCCTAGCAAAGATTTTGCCTGCAATGGAGAGCAGCATGATTTCCCTGTAGTTTGAGCAGTCTAATTTCTCGCCTTTCATTTTGTACAGGATGATGATGATGGCATCACAA